>NC_135547.1:127317620-127357620 GCF_045843805.1 Urocitellus parryii
AGGGGAACTCTTTGACCCCACTAGCCCACATTTTTGTAAATCACTCCTTGGCTTCCGTCTGGCTTTCTCTTCTTTGGTGGCTAATCTTTCACTTACAGCCGAGGCGGGTCCTGCCTAGTGGTGCTTAACCAATGTGCCACATCCCCAGACCTTTTTATATTTCATTTAGAGACAGGGTCTCACTAAATGGCTTAGGGCCTCACCAAGTTGCCAAGGCTGGCCTCGAATTTGCAATCCTCCTGCTTCAGCCTCCCAAAGGGCTGGCATTACAGGCATGTGCCCTCGTGCCTGACTTACAAGCCACCTATTCTGATGTTAGATGTGTACGTTTATAAAGCTTTGCAGTCTGCGAATCTATTGTCTTCAAGCTGCGGTCGAATGACTCCTGCACCCAACAACCCAGGCAGACACAAAAATACTGTGACACGGACTGAATTATTTTCCCTGAAAACTGGTGATTTGAAGCTCTCGAAGAGGCACTGGGCCTCTGCCTCTCACCATCTGAAGTTACTGTGAGTGGGTGGCCATCTGCAGCCAGGCAGAGTCCTCCTAGGAAGCAGAACCCTCTCCCTAGAACTGTGAGGATAAGGGATTTCTGTTGACAGTCACGGGGTGATATTGTGCTACAAAAGCCTCATCCGACCAATACGAACACAATGGCATAATGTCAACAGCTGTTAACCAGTTTTCTTTCTCATCTGCAAAAAAAAGAAAAATCATACGTTCATATGTACATACATACATCAGCGTTGTCGGTTGTGACAGTCTGCGTTCCGGTACTGTAAGGGAATCACTGAGGTCATCCATCTGGAGGGAGGAAAGGTTTGTTTTGGCTCTTGGCTTTGGAGGTTCTGGTCCATGAGCAGTTTGTCTGGTTGTCTGGGGGCTGAGTAGAGACAGCCCCCAGCAGAGGAAAACAGCTTGCCTGGTGCCCAGGGAGGGAAGGAAACTCGAAGAAGCCACCCGCCCAATGAGCCACAGACTTCCGCAAGTCCCACCTCCTAAAATCTCCACGACCTGCAAATAGCACCAGGGTCAGGAGGCGAAGAACCGGACACCTGGATCTCTGAGGGATGCCGACCCAAACCATGGCGCTCTGGAACGTGTCCTGGTCTCCAAAGCGTTGCCCATGTCGCCTACTTGTGAAAAGGGAGTTGGTGGGTGTGATGAGATTAAAGGCCCTGAGATGGGAAGGTCCTACTGGATCATCCAAGGACAACCACAAGCAGACGCAGGGGATTCAGAGTCCCAGAAGGAGACAGAGACGGAGGGACGGGGACACACACGCCAAGCGTCCAGAACCTGGAGAAGGCGAGAGAAAATGAGCCCGTGTCCCCAGAGGGAACCCAGCCTCACCCACAGATCAGTGTTCTCTTAAGGAGGCGGATTTCTCACTTCTACAGAAAGGCAAAAGAAGACGTTTGCTGGCGGGTGGGACTGACAATGGGTGCGACCACGCTGGAGAGCAGGATGGAGATTCCTCAGGAAACTTGGAAGGGAACCACCCTCCTTCGACCCAGCTCTCCCACTCCTTGGGCTCATTCCCAAAGGACTTGAAAACAACATTCTACAGGGATGTGGCCACGTCAATATTTACAGCAGCTCCATTCACAATAGCCAAGCTATGGAACCAACCTAGGTGCCCTTCCACAGACGAATGGGTGAAGAAATCGTGGTACAGATACACAGTGGAATATTACTCAGTCATGAAGAAGATTGAAATTACGGCATGGCTGGTAAATGTATGAAACCAGAGAATAGCATGCTAAGCAAAATAAGCCAATGCCCCCCAAAACAAAGGCCGAATGTTCCTCTGACTCACAGTAATGGGTAGTGGGGAGAGAAGAATAGAAGTTCATTGGATGAGACAAAGGAGGATAAAGGGAAGGGTTAGGATGGATGGGAATAGGAAAGATAGTAGAATGAATCGGACGGAACTCTCCTGTGCTCATATATGAATATATAAAGAGTGTAACTCCACATCATGTACAACTACAAGAATGGGAAGTCATACTCCATGAATATATTACATATCAAAATATACTCTACTTTCACGTATAACTACAAGATAAATAAATGCAATAAATGAAAATTTGCATTGGTTCAAGCAACTCCATTTGTGATACGCTAGAGAGCGTCAGTAAGAAATGAACACATTTTTCTAAAAGGGAACTGGCCCTGTGGTGTCTGTCTAGAGAGAAACACGTCAGGAGTTTCTGAGTTCAAACAGAGGAATCCACAGGCCAACCTTCTACACCAGCACTCCTCCTAGAGAGACCTCTTTGCCGTTTCCTGCCCGGGCCTCTTTGGTGATACTTAGTGATGACATTTTGTCATTTATCGATGACCTTCTATTTTAGTACCAGGGATCGAACCCAGGGGTGTTTAACCACTGAGCCACATCCACGACCCTTTTTCAATTTTTTTAAAGAATTTTTTATTTAGAAACAGGGTCTTGCTGAGTTGCTCAGGGCCTCGCTAAGTTGCGGAGGCTGGCTTTGAGCTTGGGATCCTCCTGCCTCAGCCTCCTGAGTCGCTGGGACAACAGGCGTGGGCCACGGCACCTCTCTAATCAGTGACATTTATTAGTGACACTTGTTAGTGACATTTTGTTTTTCTGGAAGAGTCCCTTATTTCTTGAGGAGGCACAGGGCTTTATCCGGGAGACTGTTCCATACCCCACGAGGGCTCCAACTCTCATGTCTCCTTCACTGAGTTTTCTAAATGCATTTTAAAAGAGTCAGAAACTGCTTCCTTGCACCTTATTCATTTTAAAAGGCAACAGAAGCACGTCGTTATTTTTTTTTTTTTAGAACAGAGATGTTTTTCATTGTGATCCTAAAATTGTCCCATATTTTGCTATAATTATAAGGTTGACTGGTAAATGCATTTTCAATTGCTTTCAAGTCCTCTTTTACTACGATCTCTCGGTGTCATTTTATAGGTAAAGATGTAAGCGATTGGTTCCTCCTAAGACAGACCTACTGACGCAGAACTGGGAAGGAAAGTATGGTTCCTACTGAAGGAGGAGGACCACTTCTGAACCATCATGCACTTTAAAAATCCTAAGGAGAGCCTTGGTAAATCAAAGACCAGAGCTGTGTCTGCAGCTGACGTTTGTCCCGAGGATGGTTTTCAAGAGACGCCAGATTAAATAAAGAAATTAAAGGAGGTATCAAGCCACTCGTGAACGAATCAAGAAGACTTCCGACGATTGGTAGGTTTGGGAGCTGAGAGAATCGGAGCGCCCTGGAAGCACATGCCACTATTTCATGGCTCTGATTTAGCTAAGAGACACCTAGACCCAGTCTGTTCTCATCCTCCTCAGCCCACCTGCAACTGGCGAAACCCAATCCTCCCGAGACCAGGGAGATGTGATACGTCACCTTAGCAGCACAGAGTAAAAGAGGGGACAATAGTGGCTGCCAATCTTACTGGAGTGAGATGGTATCTTAGGGTGGTTTTGATTTGCATTTCTCTGACTGCTAGCGATGTGGGGAAAAGGGTACTCTTGTACACTGCTGGTGGGACTGCAAATTGGTGCGGCCAATTTGGAAAGCAGTATGGAGATTCCTGGGAAAGCTGGGAATGGAACCACCATTTGACCCAGCTATGGCCCTTCTCGGACTATTCCCTGAAGACCTTAAAAGAGCGTACTACAGGGATACTGCCACATCGATGTTCAGAGCAGCACAATTCACAATAGCTAGACTGTGGAACCAACCCAGATGCCCTTCAATAGATGAATGGATAAAAAAAAAAATGTGGCATTTATACACCATGGAGTATTACGCAGCACTAAAAAATGACAAAGTCATGGCATTTGCAAGGAAATGGATGGCACTAGAGCAGATTATGCTAAGTGAAGCTAGCCAATCCCTAAAAAACAAATACCAAATGTCTTCTTTGATATAATGAGAGCAACTATGAACAGAGTTGGGAGGAAGAGCAGGAAGAAAAGATTAGCATTAAACAGATATACTAGGTGGGAGGGAAAGGGAGAGAAAAGGGAAATTGCATGGTAATGGAGGGAGACCCTCATTGTTATACAGAATTACATATAAGAGGTTGTGAGGGGAATGGGAAATAAACAAATAGAGAAATGAATTAGAGTAGATGGGGTAGAGAGAGAAGATGGGAGGGGAGGGGAGGGGGGATAGTAGGGGATAGGAAAGGCAGCAGAATACAACAGTCACTAATAGGGCATTATGTAAAAATGTGGACGTGTAACCAATATGATTCTGCAATCTGTGTTTGGGGTAAAAATGGGAGTTCATAACCCACTTGAATCTAATGTATGAAATACGATATGTCAAGAGCTTTGTAATGTTGTGAACAACCAATAAAAAAGAAGAACAAAAAAGAGGGGACAATAAAAACACCTAGCATTGGAATCGAGGCTGCAGGACCCCAAATACTTTCCAACGAGGACCCTGCCTCTTGGATCTCTGCTCCCAATTTCTACCTCACCCTGCAACTTCTTACTGTCCACCCTACCCCCCCAAGGTCCTCAGATTTATTTTATTAAATAAAATAAAAGACTCGTGCAATAAGAGTCTTTCCCGGTTCACCTTCGCTCATTTTTCCTTGGCGTGGACTTAGGGGTTGAACTGCAGTGTCCATATCCACTCGGAGGACAATAGGGAAACACGGGGCATGCTCACAGAATGGAGCACATGAATACTGGCCACAACCAGCCGGCCCAGTGCACATGAGCAAGGACACAGCTGCACCTCCAAAGCACCCCACTGAGAAAGAGACGCAGATTCCCCTCAGGGGGAGGTGAGACAGGGACCCCAGCCTGCGAAATTTCATGGAAGGAAAAGTAGTCAGCCTGGCAAAGGTGACTGTTCCTTTTTCATTTCTCCCTGTTCTTCATGATTTAATATAGAAGAGGGAAAATCCTGCAGACATGACCTGCATGGTCATAACCACTTGCTTGTTAATCCATCTCCTTCTCTCTCTCTCCGTAGTGATACATAGCATTTGTCAACCTTCTTTCCACCTTATACAATATATATACAATATATTCCTTTGCCTCTAAGTTGCTACCCACCTTCTCTGCCGGCCACTGTGGAAGATTACCAATGCTTTCTTCTGGACTGTGACGTTCCGTGTTTCTCCTTTTCTCCACATAGTTCCTTAAGAGAAAAAAAAAGACATATTTGCATATGATAAATGTTGATTTATTAATAAATATATGCATCATATTTATCTATTTTTTCAGGTGACTGCAATTCCATATGCTAATGCAAGAAATAATGCAGAGAGATCCCACCTATCCTTCAACCAGTTTTCTGCAAGAGTGACTTTGGGGCAGAAAAGGTCACAATGAGGAAACCGATGCCCACCCACCTTATTTGTATTTCCCCAGGTTCACATGGCCCCCTCCTGTGTTTTCTGCCAATGTGCGTGGACTACTTCAATGCGATCCTATTGCACGCTCAGTCCTTCCTCCATAAAATCCGTGAGCTCACTTTAATGCACGTCTCTTAAATATCCACCCTTTTCAATTTTAGTTTCTAGAATGCACCATTTTGACTGAAGTCTCTGAGATTTCCATGTGGCCAAGTTTGCTCAAACTCTCAGGGAGCTTAATGATCATTGGCACTCAGCATGGAATTCTTTTAAGATGGGAGAAGTATTTTTAGACTCTGAAATTCTTTCCAATTAACCAAGTCATCGTTTCTTGTGGAGAATACTGAGAAGGTTCATTGGAAAGTGGGGCGTGAGCTCTCCGTGACGCATCCCCACACCTCCATATCCTAAGCACTTCTGTTGGGGATCCTCATCTCCCTGCTGCAACATTACATCATGGTCCAATTTTTGGACTTTGAAATTACCAAAAAAAAAAAAAAGAAAGAAAAGAAAAGAAAGAAAAGTAAATGTAAATAAATTTGTTGATAACTGTGGGCAAACGTTATTCAGAATATAGCGGAGGGGATTCCTCAAGTATATGATTTCATTTTATTTCAAAGTTCCAAATTGGAAGGGGGCAAGCCCTATGTGTTAGTCAGCTTCCGGTCACTATAACAAAATGCCTGAGATAAGTTAACTTCTAGAGACCAAACGTTACAGGGTTCACAGTTCTGAAGGTTCCAATGCGTAATGGAGCAGACCCACAGCTTTGGGCTTCTGAGGAGGCACGACATCTTGGTGGATGCACGGGGCAGGACAAGATCCTTAATATCACGCGCCAGGAATCGGAGACGGAGACAGGAAGGGGCTGGGATGGGTTCTGCGGAGCCAAAGGACCACATAGGCTGGATTGCATTTTCCTATGCGCCAGGAAACTTCCTGAGAGTGGTAGGAAAATCCGCACAGGCATGAAATGATCATTAATGCAGGAACAGAAAGCACCACGGGAGGCAGAGCTGGGCTTGGAGACATCACCAGGACTGTGCTGAGCCCGTCATGCAAACTGCTAGGGGGAAAATGCCGTTGGGAGGACAGAATGGATCACGGCCTTGAGGCTGGGGTCCGTCTCACACTGGACTCTGCTTCGGTGATGCCTTCATTGAAGGTGCTGTGGCCTCCCAGGTCCACGTAACTCAGTCTTCCTTGTTGGAACCCAGTCCCTGCCAGGGAGGGGCTGTGCCCAGAACTCACGGCCGATGGAGCCCTGCACACGCCCTCCTTGTTGCACACGGGTGTGCCCAATGAAGGGCCCGGGTCCTCTGGCAGAAGCTGCTTCATAAAACCCACAAGGGAGGCTGTAACTGGAGAATGTCCGCGGTGCGGTCCCTAGCATCCTGGTGCTTGGGATCCCAGGTGGCAGCCGGCCACCGAGCACCTGTTTTCGCCTCTGTGTGTCTCTGATAACGCTCTCGGTTCCGGGCTCTGCCGGCCCCCTCGGGTTATCGGGAGATCTGAGGAACTCGGACACATTCTTGCGTGTCCCCTTGGCACCCAACCCGGATGCTCTTGGCCTCTTCCTCGGGATTCCCTTCCAGCCCAGCCCACACTTCTCAGAACTTGCAGATCACGCTGGCCGAGTCCCGTCTCCGGGTGGAGATTCAGTTTAATCGAGATACACGTGTCTGCATCCTGGACCTGGCTGAGCAAGACAGGCCCAGACAGAGCACTTTCCGACCAGAGCCACTGTGGCCCGCCACAGCCTCCGTCAACAGGCAAAGAACGGAGTGTGGCTATTTTCCAATAAAACCTGACTTGCAAAACAGGTGGCAGACCACGGCTGACCCCTCGAGGAGGGCAGTTTAGAAGCCACAGTTGTCCCACAGCGGATCTCAGCCGTGAGCACAGGAGGTGAGGGGCCATGAACAGGGGCTACCTCTTCTGCTGACCAAACCTCAACCACTTTACTCAGGGACGCGTGAAGCCACCAGCCAAATGCAGGAGCGGAAGGGAACTCCATCCACACGTCTCAGCAGCTGTACTGAACGGAAAGCTGAAGTCACCAGGCGAGGCCCGGGGAACACCTTTCTGGGTAAAGCACACCAGCAGGAACCAGTGAGCGACTGCGGCATTGCGCCAGTCTTCTGATTCCAACTTCATATCAACGGAATCATCTAGTAGCAATTTTTAAAAATATTTTTTTGGTACCAGGGATGGAACTCAAGGTCCCTCGACCACGGAGCCCCGTCCCCAGCCCTATTTTGCGTTTTATTGAGAGACAGGGTCTCCCTGAGTGGCTTACGGCCTCCCTTTGGCAGAGGCTGGCTTTAACCTCGCGATCCTCCTGCCTCAGCCTCCCGAGCCGCTGGCAGATTTCAAAATACCTCCGATGTGATCCCCCTTAGCTTCCCCTCTCCAACATCTGGAACATTCTCTGTGTCTGAGAAGCTGCTCTGGGCTGGTCGGCCCTTCGACGAACGGAGAGCGGTCACCTGCCTTAGGCCGATGAGCACTGGACAGGGATCCGACAGCTGTGCAGCGGGATGAGTCCGCAGACGCCAGTTCCTATTAGTTTTACGTTGATCCCAGAACAGGGGCAAGAAGCATCGGGGGTGTCGGAAACCCCGTCCACTTCTCTGAAGGCGCACAAGTGATCAGAGACCTCCCTCATTCAAAAACAGCTCATTCAGATCTTCCTCTCCAGAGACAGGAGCAAGACATGAAACCCTCAACTTTGCACAGACCAGAACCCCAACTGGTTACACAAAATAGGTATTTTTTAAAAAAGAGTCCCTCTGAGCCAGCGCACAGCCTGCCGTAGCATTCCTATGCTCCGCGGCCCACCACCCAATGCACCACCGGCCATTTGCATGCGTGGTTCTTGGAGAAGGCACACTTGGCCTCGATGGATGTCGTCATTGACGGGTGCGTTACTGCAGCAGCTCTATCCCGATGTCCATGTGAGTCTTTAAAACCACAACCCTCAGCTCCCCAACATCTACCCCGAGTCCCTCTGGCCTCGGCTTGTGAACGATGCCTAAGTTTTTTTGGATGAAGTATAAAAAACAGATATTTACAAAATTCTCCTTCCCCAAAGAGAACCTCTGTTCTGACCTGTATCACGTCAGATCAATTTAGATCAATTTCGAATTTCACACGGATGCTTTCGAAGTGACTGACTCATACCAGGGAGCCACCAGTATTTCCAGTGTGAACCACCCATAGATAGAAACCTCTAAAACTGTCAGCCAAAAGAAACCTTTTTTCTTGATAAGCCAGTTATCTCAGGATTTTCTTACAGTGCAGGCAAGCTGACAGACACAGTCAGTTCAGCCTCTTCTTCCTGATTTTCTGTCGTTTTCCATTCTGAGATCGGCCTTCCCTATCTGCAAACTCTGCTTCCTCAGATTCCACCAAATGCAGATCAAAACTTAAAAAAAAACTTGCAGCTTCAGTGAACATGTATATATATATATTTTTTTTACTGTCACTACACCCTAAACTATAAAAAATGGTAACTATCTACATAGCATTTTAGCATAGTATTTTAAGTTATCTAGAGATGATTTAAAGCACCTGAGTTATATGCAAGTGCTATGCCATTTGTCTAGGGCACTTGAGCCCCTGTGGACGTGGCCGCCTGTGTGTGTGTGTGTGTGTGTGTGACACAGTGACAATATCCTTCAGAGAAGTTTCCCCGGGGCTAAAACGTTGCGGTACTTCCCTTGGATACCCAACGGCAATTGCTGACCCCAGTCCCTGGTAAGCGATGATGATGATGAGGATGACGATGACGATGATGATGATGATGATTTCTAACCTTCTCTGTGGTCAAATTCCCAGGGTGTGAATCATCCCTCTGTGCAGCGTGTCCACGCTGTATGTACTACCCTCACTGTGTGCACACATCTCAGTTCGGATCCTACTTTACAGCACCACAGTGTTCAACTAAGACTTATTCTACTGCATAATGGCACCAAAGCACAAGAATACGGATGCCGGCCGTTCAGGTACCTTGAGTCAACAGGTGATTGTACGGAATGTCACGTACGTAGTGAGCCCTCAGTAAATGTCGATCTTGCCCAGCATCATATCACTCTTTCCTCTCTGCTTCACGTGTTCTGTGAGCATGTTTAGAGGCGGCCAACGTGAGCTAAGAAACGAGTACATGTAACAGTTTTATCCTTGTGGGCACCACATCTAGAGTGGGCAAATCTTGAAAAAAGAGAGGAAAAGGGTCGAATAATCACGGATTGAAACCCTAAAACTTTGAAGCAAGGGCTAGGGTTGTCGCTCAGTGGTAGGGCGTTGCCTGGGATGTGTGAGGCACTGGGCTTAATCCTCAGCACCACCTAAAAACAAACACTTAAAATAAAGGTATTGTGTTAGTCTACGATTTAAAAAAAAAATTAAAAAAATTTAAACCTTTTGTCTTTATAAGTTGATCGTCTCTCGTATTTGTCATAGCAACAGAAAGCTGACACAAAGGGACTATTTGTCATAGCAACAGAAAGCTAACATATTTTATGAGAAATATAGTTCAGCTCAATTTTTTTTTTTATAAAGCAAGATATTGACTCCTCTGCTTTATTTAAAAAAAAAAATCTTTTAAATTCAACCCAAACTTCCCGAGTTAAAAAAAAAATGTCAAACTGATTCTCATATTTGTGTTTTAATTATAAAAACAGTGCCTCATTTTAGAATGAGAAAAATATGACTAATATTTATTCCAGCTGAAGAAACGTTGTAAATGGCGTTTCCTGTCGGCCCACTCTTCAGCTTGCCAGCTTCTCAGCTTCGAGATGGCTGCCCTCTCTTCCTTCTAACCGGGGACCCTGGAAACTGCTCATTCACACTGGGAATTCCTGCTGCGAATCCCCCCACCACCACCTCCTGTGTCTGGCAGGCACCCAGCGTGTGTACTTTGGCGGCTCCCCGTTGTCCCCCACAGCCTTTCTAGTTCTGCCACAGAGAGGATCTCGCATCCTCTGGGGTCACAGGCAGGCTCCTGATCACCAACTTCACCCTCGGGGGACAGGATGGCGACAAGCAAATGGGCATCCGTGAGCCTCCACGGGCGTCCTCCGAGGCTGCTGTCTGGGAGCGTCCCCGCTCCTGATAAAGTTTTATTGGAACACGGGCTTGTCCACTCCTCCCTCTGTATCGCTTCTGCTCCTTTCCTGCCGGAAATGCAGGTGGCACAACGGTGACAGGGACAAGATGGCTTTGGATCTTGCCACAGCAACAACAACAACAGTTGCATGAAGGAGAGACGCTACATATGATACTGCTTCACCAGAGTAAGCTTTTAACCGTGTGTCTGTCTTCCCCATATCAGGTTGTAGATCCTAAATGTTCACAATAGTCTTTATTTCAAAAAAAAAAAGTGTCAGATTTGACAAGTCAAAGAGAAGCATGGGCACCAAAGCGAAAATGGAAAAAATGCAAGCAGTCGAACTCTTCACATTAAGTCGATCAACAAACTGGATTGCACCCGAGGGGGTAGCACCTGCCTGTCATCCCAGGGGCTGGGGAGGCTGAGGCAGGAGGATGGCGAGTTGGAGGCCAGGCTCAGCAACTTACGGAGGCCGTGACAACTTAAAGAGACCCTGCCTTAAAATTTAAAAAAATAAATAAATAAAAATAAAGGATAGTGGCTTTGTGGTTCAGCACCCTGGGCCCTCTGCACTTGTGTCCGCAGGGACCTGGTTCCCTTTCCCAGTGGCTCCTCTGCTCAGGGTGCCAAAGACCAGCCCGACTTCAAAGGTCCAGAAGGACCCGGCCGCCGTTTGAAGTCCAACAGACAATGGAGGGATTCATGGCCACCACCCAGTCACCCAAGGGAAAATGCCACTTTTCCATCTCGCGGTCACCGACTCCTTTCAAAAGCTTCAACCCTATGAACGGGGAGGGGATCCAGTTAGAGGGGCGGGCTCCTCACGACGTTAGGCAAGCCCTGGGCATGGAGTTATTTCCTCGGGAAAGTGATCCACGCCGGGGGTTTATGACAGGTGGAGGGAACACTGGCAGGCAGAGGCCGGAGAGATGTCTTGTGGACATTTCTCTGGGTGAAACTCTGTATTTCTAGGTGTTTGGGGTTTGCATCTTCTGCAGCTTTAATAAGCAGGAAAGATACAAGAGCGCAAATCCATTTTGAAAGGACGCATCTTCTAATTTGGGTAAAGCAGAAGCAAAAGATATAGGTGGACTGAGGTTTTTAAATATTTAAACTCCACGTGCCAAAGGTAAGATTGCTCGAGAAGGTACGCGTGGAAAACAGGATTCTCAAATGTACGTGGAAAGACGAACGCAGTGATAATCATGAGACAGCAAGACCTTTTTAAAGGCTGAATAGTATTCCACTGTATATGTAAGACCATTAAATAGGTTCCATGGTTCGTCTGCACATCAAGCCTCTCATTCACTCTCACGAATGTCTGCATGTTAATTCTCTTTTCTGATGCAAGGATAGAAAATTCTGGATAAAATAAGACATGGCTTTAAGGCCTGTGGAAGGTTTTATACGTAAAACCATCACTGAAATATATTTTAGCTCCAGCCAACTCCAGGATGTCTGGTGCTAAAGTCAAAATTCCTTTTATTTTAAAATCGAGGGGACTTTCAGAAAGTTTAAATCATACAGCTGTCGTTCATTCTGTTACTCCACCCATCAAATATCCTCCTTTACAAGACCAAAAGACCAATTCTCTCTTTTTCTTTTTTTTTCGGTACTGGAGAGTGAATGTAGGGGGTGCTTAACCACTGAGCAACATCCCCAGCACTTTTTACTTTTTCTGTTGAGACAGGATCTTGCTAAGTTGCTTAGGGCCTCCCTAAGTTGCTGAGGCTGGCCTCCAACTTGCGATCCTCCTGCCTCAGCCTCCTCAGCGGCTGGGATTACACGTGTGCACCACCACCCACGCCCGGCCCCATCTTCGTTCCTAGGGGTAGAGGATCTTGTTTGCCAGGAATACATCAAATATGACGTGGCCAGAGTTTAGGGTTTGGTTAATATTATCCATCAATGTAGAAAATGTGGAGTTGGTTTGGTTTTATGGGAAATCACGGTACCCTGAAGCCGTTCAACTTCCCATAATTTTTCAATGCTTTACAATGATTGGATACTTACCCATCCTTTGAGGATCACAGGAATCGTACTGAGGAAGGGTCCGTATTGTCAGAATCCACCAATAAGGAAAAGGAGACCAAAGAAGAATACGTCCTACTTCACGAAATCCAAGCTCCACAAAGTTGAGAAAATTGATTCAGGATATCAGATCCAAACTCCCATCGGCACAGCTGTCCTTAGGAAAGAGCCACGGAGTCAGACCTGCGTTTAAATGACAAATATGTCGTTGTGGCCTTGGGGACAGGGATCCATATTTTAGGAGATTGGTTTCGTATCTGTGATAACAGTCACAGCAACACTTCTACAGCGTGCGGGGTCACAAAGTGTTCCACTAAATTTCATGCTGTGTGAACAGAGAGGTTAAGAAACTTGATTGAAGTACCACAGCACGCAAGATGTGGATACCACCTTGTCCCAGACTTTTGGCTGTTCTCTGCAGCCTCCTATTTCTCCTCCTTGGTGATAAGACTAGTAGCTTGATCTTAAGGCAGGCATCAAGCTTTCAAAACAAAGAAACTCTTTCAATTAGAAAGAGTCAAGAACAGACAGAGAAACCCAAGCAGCGCCCTGTGAAAACATCTTTGTTTTTTTTTGCTTTATGAACATCAATCAGAGAGGCCCCGGGATCCCAGCTCCCTTCCCGCCGCACCTGCACACAGACTCAAATATGTGTCGCAGTTTACAATGAGGGGATCCAACGTTTTGGCTTCTCAGGAAACAGGAGGTCTCCTTGCGAAATGGCCTGAGGCAGATTTAAGATAAAAGTGCGCTGGTTCCCGTGGTTTTGGAACAAAGTAACCCGAGTTATCACACTGCATCTGGAAGGCTTTTTCTTTTTTCTTTAGATAAATTACATTTATTTATTTCTTTTTTTAAAATTTTTTATTGGTTGTTCACAACGTTACAAAGCTCTTGACATCTCATATTTCATACATTAGATTCAAGTGGGTTATGAACTCCCAATTTTTACCCCAAATACAAGTTGCAGAATCACGTCGGCTACACATCCACATTTTTACATGATGCCCTATTAGTGACTGTTGTATTCTGCTGCCTTTCCTATCCTCTACTATCCCCCCTCCCCTTCCCTCCCATCTTCTCTCTCTACCCCATCTACTGTCATTCATTTCTCTCCTTGTTTATTTTCCCGTTCCCCTCACAACCTCTTATAACAATGAGGATAGCAGCACAATTCACAATAGCTAGACTGTGGAACCAACCCAGATGCCCTTCAATAGATGAATGGATAAAAAAAAATGTGGCATTTATACACCATGGAGTATTATGCAGCACTAAAAAATGACAAAATCATGGAATTTGCAGGGAAATGGATGGCACTAGAGCAGATCATGCTAAGTGAAGCTAGCCAATCCCTAAAAAAACAAATGCCAAATGTCTTCTTTGATATAAGGAGAGCAACTATGAACAGAGCAGGGAGGAAGAGCAGGAAGAAAAGATCAACATTAAACAGAGACATGAGGTGGGAGGGAAAGGGAGAAAAAAAGGGAAACTGCATGGAAATGGAGGGCTTTTTCTATTCAGGGAAAGTGCTTTTGCCAGACTAGGAACCTCAGCACCCATCCTGCTTTTTAAAACCCGTTTTTACTTCTAACTGACGTGCGTGCGGGGCACACCCAGGGCTGGCCCCTGTGAAGAGCTCTTGCATGAACTCGAGCTGCAGGACAGAACCGTCTGCTGAGATCCTGTGCATGCCCCCGCCCCGACGGAGAAGTCCGGCTGCCTGTCCTGGGCGTCGGGGGCCCGTTGCAGAATCCAAGCAGCCGAATCCGCACAGTCCTGCTGCAGGCTTGGATGGTTAACGGATCCGCGGCTTCTGGCCACCCAAGTCCTGCTCCTCTCCGGTGGACCTGGCGCAGACGCCGTGGGATTTCTGGGTTTGCCGAGGGCATGCTGTAGGGGGCCAGCGAGTGGGCAGAGCTGTGAAGGGCTGGGTTCGGGCCATGGAGACTGTCGAGCAGTGTAGACTTCTAAGAAGGGGTGTGGCACTTCCCACGGGTGATCCCAGAGGCTACAAGCAAATCTCACCACGGGGAAGACACCCGACAATACATCCTCTTTCCAGCCGCATGATCGCAGGTGCCAGGGTCAGAAGGTTGGCCCAGGCAGCCAGCGTCTTGCTGTCCACAGGCAGGAGGCCACCAGGAGGAGATTGCACATGGCGGCCACCTGGAGCAACCACTCTGGGGCACTGGGTGCACGGGGACAGGCAGCTACTTGATCAAGGGCCACCGTGCCCAGCTTCTGGGCTGGGAAAGTCCAGCTCATATGCAGAAAGGAATGCGGGCACCCCATCAAATCCGAGGGTTAAGAACCTAAAGCATCTTAAGGATTCGCTACAGACCTTTTGGAACGGGTGATGCTGGGGGTCAGTCCTGGGCATTGCAAAACGTTCAGTGTGTGTCTTCGGATCCCACTTCGTTCCCACCCACCCAAGTGCCTCCCGTCCTTGGCCAGGACGTTACGAATGGCGAGTGTTTGCAATCCCAACTGAGTGCAAACACAGCGGTACCACACACCGTCCCGCCAGGCAGCGCGTGCAGAGCTGGGCCCCGCTAAGGTGGGCTCCCTGTCGCAGACAGACGGGGCAGAGCTGGCCTGACATCACACCCAAGTGACCGTGAAGCCCGCTGGAAACCCGGGTCTCAAGTTGCAGCTGCAGTGAGCCTCGGCCAAGGGACATTCCAAGCTTCCGAAGGTGGAAACCCAGCCCAGGGCTTCTCGGCCTCTGCCCTACGGACTCTGGGGCTGGATAATTCCCCGGCGTGGGGTGGCGACGCGCACCGCAGAGGCTAGCAGCTTCTCTGATCTCTACCCACCAGACGCCTACAGGATCCCTCTCTCCCCTTAAATACACCCACACGTTAACACATCTTTGCTGGAAGCAACATCGATTCATTCTATTCTCCAGGTCCAAGTGCCACTGAATGCACGGGCAAGAAGGAGCTGATGCAGGCGAAGATCTCAGCTGGGTCTGCTGTTCCAAGAGACAAGGACCCCCGACCTCTACCAATCTCCAACACACTTTTATTTGATACCAGGGATTGAACTCAGGGGCACTCAACCCCTGAGCCCCGTCCCCAGCCCTATTTGGCATTTTATTTAGAGCCAGGGTCTCGCTGAGTTGCTTACGGCCTCACTTTGGTTGAGGCTGGCTTTGAACTCACGATCCTCCTGCCTCAGCCTCCCGGAGCTGCTGGGATGACAGGTGCGCGCCACCGCGACCGGCTTTTAACACATCTTTTAAATTACTTACAGATCTTCAGTTGCTGACGTCTGGAAGATTAATGCACAGATTTGGGCTCCCTATTTCCTTTGCTTGTTGGAGAACAGCCTCTCATCATTCTCCATGATTCCTCGGAATAATTGCTTCTTGCTTTAGAAAAATGTAGTTTGGTCTATCTTGAGTTATTTTCAAACTCTTTTTCAAGGCAGGATCGAAAACCCATATTGAAGTGAGTTTCTTTGTGGGGAGGGATGATTTGTTTCAGGTAAAATTACAATTGTTCATGATTCACCATTTTCAGAACAAGATTTTTTTTTTTTTTTGCTTCTTGACTGGTTATAACATTTCTTCTAGATTTCATTCCTCCATCAATAAACGTAAATCCCCTGTCTGCTAACGAGCATTGAAATACTTAATAATGTTTAGAAATATTTACTTAAAATGGGGAGGAGAGGAATCCCAGGGACAAGGTTATCTTATGTTCATAGGAATTGCTCACATCGGGCACAGTGTCCAGTCTCTGCAGTGGATCGCTGGTCCACCTCTGCTGGTCATTGAAACTGTGCTGTAAAAAGAGAGAGTGCACAACACCTCTATTTGGCAATGTCAGGATTTTTGTTTCCTTTTTAACTTTCACTTATTTTATTTCTGTTTGTCTAACTAGTTGTTGGTGACAGCAGCATGCATTTCCAGTCGCTGTGCACAAATGGATCGCGTTTCATTTCTCTGGCGGAACATGGGAACAGACCCCTGCACTCGACTTCAATTTTTTAAAATGTCTGTGTGCATTTTGATTAGCCAATATGGGGGCTTCTAAAGCAGTCTCTCGGCTCACGTTTCGAGAAAACAACAACAACAAAAAACAAAAACAAGTCCCTCTGGGATGGAATGTCCTAGAACACAGCACGGAACGGCCCCGAACGTCCAGCCAAGGCGGAATCCACTTGAAGATGACTTTGATTGCTTGGCCGTTTCTTTTATCTTGCTACAAAAAAGTATCTGAATCCCGAACACATTTCTTTTTACCAAATCTATATATATATACATAGTAGCCTATGCACCGGTCAAGGGTGGGCATCCAGATTCTAGAACTTTCAGCTGCCCCGCCCCCAACAGACTTGGGCGACTTGGCTGTCTTCCCTGGCCTCCGGGAGTTAGAGGGACAAGGACGCTCCCTACCTCCTAACGTCACTACTTGGGGAGGCACATGGATCTCCTTGAACGAAGCAGCAGAGCCCGGTGACTTCACTCTTTCTCGTCGGTTTGCAGGGAGAGAAGTCACAGCACTGAGAACAGGTGGCCCTCGGCTGACACAGAATCCATCCTTAGACATCCCTCCACACCCTGTTCTGCAGAACCAACTTACCCACAGAGAGAAAGTGAGTTCCTTTTGGAAATGCAGTGAGCCAGACCAACAATGCATAATCCTAACCAAGAGCTGAACGCATTCGCCCAAAGGACTTAAAGCCACCATACTACGGTGACGCAGCCACGTCCATGTTTATAGCAGCTCAGTTCACAATAGCCAACCTGTGGAAGCAACCGAGATACCCTTCAACCGATGAATGATAAAGAAACTGTGGTAGATGTACACCGTGGAATATTACTCAGCATTCAAAAATAATAAAACCATGGTATTTGCAGGTACGTGGATGGAGTTGGAGAATATCAAGCTAAGTGAAGGAAGACAATCCCCCAAAACCAAATGCCGAATGTTTTCTCTGATAAGTGGATGCGGATCCATAATGAGGGTCGAGGGGGCATGGGATGAGTGGAGGAACTTCGGGTGGGGCATGGCACAAGGGAGGGAGGGAGGAGGCACGGGGGTAGGAAAGATGGTGGAATGAGACAGACATCAGTACCTCGGGTACATGTATGACTGCAGGAGCGGTGGGACCTTACTTGGGGTACGACCAAACAAGTCAAAAATGATCTCCATTGACCACTCCCTGATTGTGTAAGATCCAGCCCAATAAGAAGGGCGGTCACAAAACAATGTGAGTTTTCATGCAAAAGCTTTCCTCCAAAGAGGTGTGCCCGGCTTCATTGCTTGGATGTGTTCCGGCAGGAATCTGTTGTAATTAGGTGAAGACAGAGGATAACCCTGGGTCAACAGGTGTGCTTTGGGTTCTTATCCTACAGTGACACCAAGTGACATATGTGCAGACGGCATGCTGTGACAAGACCCCAGGTCAGTGGTTTGGGGGTTCAGTGATGGAAGCACAATGCGATCTTGTCTCGTGCTCAAAATCCCTGAGAGGCCAAATCCGCGTCCACACGGTGTTTGTAAATAAAGTTTTATTGGAAGACAACCATGCTCATTTTTTAAAAAAAAAAATTTTTTTTTAGTTGTAGATGGACCCAATCGATCTCTTTGTTTCATTGATTGATTGATGTGGTGCTGAGGATGGAACCCAGTGCCTCCTGCGTGTGACGTCCGTGCTCCACCACTGAGCTACAACCCCAGCCCCTGGACTCACCTGTTTGCCTATGGTCTGGGTGCTTCTGTGTTCTCAGCGCAGAGTGGAGTGGCCCTAACAGAAACCAGGTCGCGTGCAAAACCTCCAACGTTTGCTTTCTGTCCGTTGATGGAAGAAAATACTCACCCCTTATCTACTACGTCTTGTAAAAATCTATTTTGAGTATTTTTTTTTTTCCTTTGGATACACGAGGGCCTTGGCCGAGCTCACCTGACTTTAAAATATTTGCAGTGCCATTAAGTAGCAGTTAGTGGCTTGGTCCTCCTCGGAGCCAACTATTTCCCTCCAAAGGAATCACTGTGACTGAAGCCAATGAATACCTGAGCTGGCTGGGATGCTGCTCTGGCCAGAAGGAAAGGGCCAGGGCGTGGACGGCTTGCTTGGTTTAAGAATGTAATGTGGCACAAAGTAAAGAGCATGAATAAAAGTGAAGGTCTAGCAAATTTAATGTCTGTCTGACGGAAGGGTGGGTCGGTCTGAAAACCAGTGCTTTGGCTTCTTCCGTGTTGGCTGCGGCAGGGGCCTGGCTCAGAAACGCAGCAGCCGCCCAAGGCATCCTCAGTGCCAGGGGTGACTCTCCCGTTAGGAAGCAGAGTCCCTTCCTGACGGTGGATCCAGACGCATTCACTTTGAGAAGGGGCCCTGGGACGTGTGTGCACGTTGCACATTGGGTCCGTGTGTCTGGGCGCTTCGTCTGTGGTTGTCTAACAAGCATCTGCTTCAAGACCAAGAAGACTGAAAGGGGAGATCCTGCTTCCATCATGGACCCAAGAGTCATATCCACATAATGGACATTTCCTGTCCAACGGTGCAGCCACTAGCCACATGTGGCAACTGAGATACCCATCAGCACTGAATGCAGCAAAGAGTTCAGCTTCACTGACGCCTAGGCATATGTTAAGCACTCAACAGCCCTGCGTTGTTGACGGCTTCCATATTGAATCCAGCCGCCATACGTTGTTGAGGGCTACCATATTGAATTCAGCCCTGTGTTGTCGAGGGCTTCCATATTGAATCCAGCCCTGGGTTGTTGAGGGCTACCATATTGAATCCAGCCCTGTGTTGTTCAGGGCTACCATATTGAATTCAGCCCTGCGTTGTTGACGGCTTCCATATTGAATCCAGCCACCATATGTTGTTGAGGGCTACCATATTGAATTCAGCCCTGGGTTGTCGAGGGCTTCCATATTGAATCCAGCCCTGGGTTGTTGAGGGTTTCCATATTGAATCCAGCCCTGTGTTGTTCAGGGCTACCATATTGAATTCAGCCCTGTGTTGTTGAGGGCTACCATATTGAATTCAGCCCTGGGTTGTCGAGGGCTTCCATATTGAATCCAGCCCTGGGTTGTTGAGGGTTTCCATATTGAATCCAGCCCTGGGTTGTTGAGGGCTACCATATTGAATTCAGCCCTGTGTTGTTGAGGGCTACCATATTGAATCCAGCCCTGGGTTGTTGGGAGCTTCCATATTGAATCCAGCCCTGGGTTGTTGAGGGCTACCATATTGAATCCAGCACTATGTTTCTGAGGACTTCCATACTGAATCCAGCCCTGGGTTGTTGAAGGCTACCATCCTGAATTCAGCCCTGTGTTGTTGAGGGCTACCATATTGAATCCAGTCCTGTGTTGTTGAGGGCTACCATATTGAATCCAGCCCTGTGTTGTTGAGGGCTACCATATTGAATCTAGCCCTGGGTTGTTGAAGGCTACCATACTGAATTCAGCCCTGTGTTGTTGAGGGCTTCCATACTGAATTCAGCACTATGTTGTTGAGGGCTTCCATATTGAATCCAGCCCTATGTTTCTGAGGGCTTCCATATTGAATCCAGCCCTGTGTTGTTGAGGGGTACCATATTGAATCCAGCCCTGGGTTGTTGAAGGCTACCATATTGAATCCAGCCCTGGGTTGTTGAGGACTTCCATATTGAATTCAGCCGCCATATGTTGTTGAGGGCTACCATATTGAATTCAGCCCTGGGTTGTTGAGGGCTTCCATATTGAATTCAGCCGCCATATGTTGTTGAGGGCTACCATATTGAATTCAGCCCTGGGTTGTTGAGGGCTTCCATATTGAATTCAGCCCTGGGTTGTTGAGGGCTTCCATATTGAGTTCAGCCCTGTGTTGTTGAGGGCTGCCTTATTGAATCCAGTCCTGTGTTGTTGAGGGCTACCATATTGAATTCAGCCCTGTGTTGTTGAGGGCTACCATATTGAATCTAGCCCTGGGTTGTTGAAGGCTACCATACTGAATTCAGCCCTGTGTTGTTGAGGGCTTCCATACTGAATTCAGCACTATGTTGTTGAGGGCTTCCATATTGAATCCAGCCCTATGTTTCTGAGGGCTACCATATTGAATCCAGCACTGGGTTGTTGAGGGCTACCATACTGAACCCAGCCCTGTGTTGTTGAGGGCTACCATACTGAATCCAGCCCTGGGTTGTTGAAGGCTACCATATTGAATCCAGCCCTGGGTTGTTGAGGACTTCCATATTGAATTCAGCCGCCATATGTTGTTGAGGGCTACCATATTGAATTCAGCCCTGGGTTGTTGAGGGCTTCCAAATTGAATTCAGTCCTGGGTTGTTGAGGACTTCCATATTGAACTCAGCGGCCATATGTTGTTGAGGGCTACCATATTGAATTCAGCCCTGGGTTGTTGAGGGCTACCATACTGAATTCAGCCCTGTGTTTCTGAGAGCTTCCATACTGAATTCAGCCCTGGGATGTTGAAGGCTACCATATTGAATTCAGCCCTGGGTTGTTGAGGACTTCCATATTGAACTCAGCGGCCATATGTTGTTGAGGGCTACCATATTGAACTCAGCCCTGGGTTGTCCAGAGCTGCCATAGCAGGCAGCACAGAACTTCAGAACATCACCATCATTAGGACCAAAGCCCTCGAATGGGATCACATTGTCCTGATATTGAGCTGAGGGTTCTGTCTCTAGAAAACTGGGACCAAAATTATCCCCGCCCCCATTCTCCATCACCAGCTTCTACATTTTGTTTTACATGAACTCACCATTTGTGTGTCTCCTCCTAATCTGCAGAAAATCTAGGGAGTCCTTGGAATGAGTATGCTAGACCTTGGTTGCGTCCAGCCGTGAACGCCAGAGGAAATGCTTCTGATCTATTTCCTTAGACAGGAATATTCCACACCCCAGTGCGGAGGGAGGTTTATTCTCGGGCCATTAACTTTAGCTCTGTATGTTTCTCAGTCTCCGTGAACGTTTGCTTGGCTACAGTTTGTGGGGACATCCAGAGGAGGAAGTGTCATGTTATTTGTATTACCGCTGCCCTATCGCCCTGTGGCCACAGTGACATTTGGTGATTGCAATAACAGAGTCGAATGCCAACACTGGCCCCGGAGTATTTCACTGCATAAAATATGCTTAAAACATTATTTTCAGAGAGGGCTTGGCAGTCCCACTTTCTATGGTAACAGAGCTGTAAATTTCATTTCAAGCCCCCAAAATCTTGGCTTCGCTTTCTCTTCTTTAGTTGTATCATTTACAGATGGAGACACGGAAAGGAAAATTACCTGTGTTGGTTTTAAATCTATAGACTGATATTCCACGTATTTGGGGCATTTTCTTTGGGGGGTTACTCTTGGAATAGGACCTCTACTTTGTCTCCTGTTTTTCTCTTCTTCCCAAGGAGTCAGAAATTTAAGAGAAACGTGCCTCAAACTTTCAATGCAGGGTTCAACTTGTTTCAAAAGTAAAAGTTCTCTTCACTGGATATTTTCATAGTGAATTATTCATAGTGAATTAATTCACTATTAATCAATTAATCATAAATTAATTGATTAATAATTTAATTGATAATTTTAATTAATTGATTAATAATTTAATTATTATAATTTAATTATAAATTA
Organism: Urocitellus parryii; assembly: GCF_045843805.1. Classification (NCBI taxonomy): domain Eukaryota; kingdom Metazoa; phylum Chordata; class Mammalia; order Rodentia; family Sciuridae; genus Urocitellus; species Urocitellus parryii. Next base: position 127,339,705 of record NC_135547.1, read on the forward strand.
ATTGATTGATAGTGAATTATTAATCATGATTATTAATCCTATAAATTATTAACTTCATGGTAAATTGTTAATCGTAAATTATTAATACTGATCAAGCAGTGAATAGGAATGAACCAGTCATGATGAATTACTTTCTGGTCTTCGGTCGATTTGGGGGAGTGAAGGGAAGAGAAGGTGGGTTGAGAGAGGTCAGGAGAGGTGGAGATGAATTGAGGGCAGACATCAAAGGGGACAGTGGTTTAAATGAGAAGGCAACAGAGCTCCCCAGCTAACTACCCTCTCCCCCTCCCGCCCTCCCGCCCTCCCCTCCCCCTCCCCCTCCCTCTTCCTTCCCTTCTCCCTCCCTCTCCCCCCCCCCGCCCACTCCCCCGACTTTCTTTCTTTCGAACCCAGAGCCTCAACCAAGCAGGTGCTCTTCCATGGGATTACACCCCGAGCCTTAAAATTCCCATTTTAGTCCAGGAGCACACGGTAGTTTATAACTGAATGCTGATTTGTCTCATTTTTACTGCACCAAATACCATATTTGAAGTCACGCATCATCTATAGAATGAACTTGAAGCACATCACTCACGCAGGTGACTCTTTTAAAGGTTCATATTTCCCGGTGTTTCTATGCATTGGAAGTTCAGGAGAGATACCTATTGATATCACGTCAGTCTTTCTTTTTTGTACTGGGGATTGAACTCGGGGACCCTCGACCCCTGAGCCCCATCCCCGGCCCTATTTTGCATTTTATTCAGAGACAGGGTCTCACTGAGTTGCTTAGTGCCTCACTGTTGCTGAGGCTGGCTTTGAACGCGATCCTCCTGCCTCAGCCTCCTGAGCCGCTGAGATTATAGGTGTGCACCACATGAAAACAGTACCCACGAGAAGAAAGTACTCATGAAAGTCAGTACTCATTAGAAGACACTACCCATGAGAAGTCAGTACTCATGAGAACTCAGTATTCACAAGAAAACAGTACCCACGAGAAGACAGTACTCAGAGAAGTCAGTACCATTAGAAGACAGTACCCATGAGAAGTCAGTACTCATGAGAAGTCAGTACCCATGACAACTCAGTATTCACAAGAAACAGTACCCATGAGAAGTCAGTACTCATGAGAAGTCAGTACCCATGAGAAGTCAGTACCCATGAGAACGCAGTATTCACAAGAAGATAGTACCCATGAGAAGTCAGTACCCATGAGAAGTCAGTACCCAAGAGAAGTCAGTACCCATGAGAACGCAGTATTCACAAGAAGACAGTACCCATGAGAAGTCAGTACTCATGAGAAGTCAGTACTCATGAGAAGTCAGTACCCATGAGAAGTCAGTACCCAAGAGAAGTCAGTACCCATGAGAACGCAGTATTCACAAGAAGACAGTACCCACGAGAATGACAGTACTCAGAGAAGTCAGTACCATTAGAAGACAGTACCCATGAGAAGTCAGTACTCATGAGAAGTCAGTACCCATGACAACTCAGTATTCACAAGAAACAGTACCCATGAGAAGTCAGTACTCATGAGAAGTCAGTACCCATGAGAAGTCAGTACCCATGAGAACGCAGTATTCACAAGAAGATAGTACCCATGAGAAGTCAGTACCCATGAGAAGTCAGTACCCAAGAGAAGTCAGTACTCATGAGAAGTCAGTACCCATGAGAAGTCAGTACCCATGAGAACGCAGTATTCACAAGAAGACAGTACTCATGAGAAGTCAGTACCCATGAGAAGTCAGTACCCATGAGAACGCAGTATTCACAAGAAACAGTACCCATGAGAAGTCAGTACTCATGAGAAGTCAGTACCCATGAGAAGTCAGTACCCATGAGAACGCAGTATTCACAAGAAGTCAGTCCCATGAGAAGACAGTACTCATGAGAACTCAGTACTCACGGGAAGTCAGTACCCATGAGAACTCAGTACTCACGAGAAGCCAGTACCCATGAGAACTCAGTATTCACGATGCCTTCTGGGGAACTGAGGCGGCCTGAAGACCCCCTTCCAATCCAGATTCTTGCCACCAAGTCACCAAGATGTCCGACTTGTCACTCAGAGTACCAGGCAATGAGTTTACTGAAGGGATAAGAAAGGGAAGGGGACACTCTCAAGGGACAGGGAGCGCTCTCCGCGAGGACGGGGACAGGGTGCCCCTCAGGGTGCCCCTCCTGCACTCCAGTGTGTGTGTGCGTGTGTGTGTGTGTGTGAGATCTACGACGTCCACCACTTCATGATGGTCACCTCGGTGCCAAAGCCCTTTATTCCCGGGATCTCAACGGGGCGGGGCTGGGAGGCAGCTGGGCTCTGATTTAATCAGGCAACTTCCCAAGGGTCCCTCTGGGAGCCCAGTGGCTCCTTTCATGTGACTTGAAAGACTTGAATGTCTTGAGTGGGATGAGGAGGACGGTGCTCTGAGCCAGACCTGGCGGCCGGCCGCGTGGGTGGGAACTGCAAGCCCTGGTTTGTAGCTGGGAGTGGGGCTCTGGCAGCCTGTGGGCAAGGCCAAGGGCACGCCGCCGCCACCCAAGCCACACCAGGAAATGGGTGCCCAGGGGGGGAGGGAGGGGTGGGGACCGGGCAGAGAGGGGGAGAGAGAGGAGGACTCGCTGCGTCCCAGATGAAACAGGGCAGGTCTCCACTCCTGGGCGAGGTCCTGGCTCCAGAGTGTGCAGCCGAGAAAACGACAGTCCAGTGCGCTCGGACCCAGGGATGAGTCCGTTTGAGGTTCCGACCGTAGAAGAAGAGAAAGAAAGAAACTAATTTTCTTTTAAGCCAAAAAAAAATCAAATTGTCACTCGGCTCAGAATCTGCTCCATCTTGTCTTGTTGAAGTCTATGTTACATTTTTCTTGAAATGACATTTTTCGACGGCTTTGGCTACCAAAGAAAACGTGAGTTTGCTTTTCCTTCTCATGTCGAAGCATCCACCAGGGGACGTGTCGCCCTGGTCCGAGCCCACAAGGAAACGGTGCTCGACTTTTGGATAAGGGTGCGAACGGAATAATGCTCATGGCTTTCCTAGTTCTTCTTCAGTTCAGGGCACAGTTCTGAGTTTTAAAAACTGGACTTGGACATAGGAAAGTTCTGTCTGATTCATTCCACTCTCTTTCCTGTTCCCATCCTCCTCCTCTTGGTTCTCCTCTGTCTGACCCATTGAACTTCTGTTCTTCCCTCCCCAACCCTTATTGTGTGAAAAATTAGTTTCTTAAAACTTTTTGGCTTTAATACCTTGAATTCCTACTTATGATAGAGTGACGATGATAATTTTAAAAAGGGATGTGACAGTATAGGCGTGGACAGAGACGAGATATACATGCATGCATGTATCTCTTTTTTATTTGGAGCCTGTTCATGGGGTGGGACTGCCAATGGGCGCAACCACTCTGGAAAGCACTATGCAGATGCCTCAGAAAACTTGGAACAGAACCACCATGTGACCCAGCTATCCCACACCTCTGTATATACCCAAGGGACTTAAAGTCAGTATACTATAGTGACAACAGCCACATCAATGTGTATAGCAGCACAATTCACAATAGCTAAGCTATGGAAGCAACCTAGGTGCCCTTCAACAGACGAGTGGATTATGACCTTGTGGTATATATACACAATGGAATATTATTCAGCCATGAAGAAGAAGTAAATTATGTCATTTGCTGGTAAAGGATGCGGTGTCTTTTACTCCTGATCCTTTTTCTTTTTCTTTGGCAATTACTGCTTTATAAGCGGGTAGAGGTTTATGTTCTCCACATCTTTGGGTGGACTGTGTGACCTTCAGCTAAGCCCTCTGCCTTTCTCTCAGTCTTCTCTCTGCATATTGACAGTACAGACTGGAAGGGGCAGCGTGAAGTCCGTACCTGGATTGGAGAGTGTCCCTGAAGCACTTGGAGTGGAGCCATGACAGGTGGGGACAACCTCCCGCCTTCTACCCGGCCCTTCGCACTGACGTGTGAGCTTGGTCTACACCGCGTGCCGCAGAGATGCCCAAGAAAACCTGGATGCTCGCTCACAACTTGGAGGGACCCATAGGATGGGAGAAGGAAGCTTCGCTGTAACTGATAGAAACTGACCCACGGTCAGGGCTGTTGGGTCCACTGCCACACGGCAGGAAATCCAAACCCAGGCAGACACCATGTGCTGTTGTGTGTGGTCTGAATTCTGCTTCGGTGTGGACGGACACCCACGCAGCAAGAGGACGTGGACAGAGGACCGGACATCACACCCGCTATGCATGGCTGCATTCTTGGGTTTGAATGAACAGTGTCCAGCACCTGTTCTGCTGCACAGGCTTGTGAACTGGCTTCTCCCTCTCCACCTTGCAGGAGCGGCTGGTTACAAGTAGCCAGGCCGCCCAGAGCCACTTGAACTCAGTGCCTTGGGTCTCTTGACACTGCAGACCCAGGACCACTGTCTGGGGAATGAAGAGCAGAGGAGGAGTGGAGGGAGACTCTGGAATGGATCAGACGTCCACTCCCCTAACGCCATCAGGATGAGCGTGCCTTTGCCACATTTCAGAGGGTGGCTGTGACAGAGGTCACCTGTGGGGAGAGGACACTGCCTCAGGAAAGAGGCTCTGCCTAGGTCAGAGCTCGACCCTGTCCCCAAGCCGTGCCCTGGACCACAGGGGGTCCTTTTACTCCACTCTCTACTCTGTCTCTGGAGTAAACAAAAAATCTTATTCAATGAAATTCTCCAGGAGAAGAGGAGGAGCAGGGGGAGGAGGAGGAGGGAGGAGAGAGGAGGAGGAGGAGAGGAGGAAGGAGGAGAGAGGAGGAGGAGGAGGAGAGGAGGAGAGGAGGAGAGGAGGAGGAGGAGGGAGATGGAGGAGGAGGAGGAGAAGGAGGAGGAGGAGGATGGAGGGAGGAGGGAGATGGAGGAGAGGAGATGGGAGGAGGGGAGGAGAGGAGATGGAGGAGGAGGAGGAGGAGGAGATAGAGGAGGAGGAGGAGGAGGAGGAGGAGGAGGAGGAGGAGGAGGAGGAGATGGAGGAGGAGGAGGAGATAGAGGAGGAGGAGGAGGAGGAGGAGGAGGAGGGAGAATAGGAGGAGATGGAGGAGGAGAGGAAAGAGGAGGAGGAAGAGGAGGAGGAGGAAGGGAGGAGGAGGAGGAGGAAGAGGAGGAGGAGAAGATGGAGATGGAGGAGGAGGAGGAGGAGGAGGAGCAGGGGAGGAGGAGGAGGAGAGAGGAGGAGGAGGAAGAGGAGGAGGAGGAGGAGGGAGGAGGAGGAGGAGGAGGAGGAGGAGGAGGAGGAGATGGAGGAGGAGGAGGAGAAGGAGGAGGAGGAGGAGGAGATGGAGGAGAAGGAGATGGAGGAGGAGATGGAGGAGGAAGAGGAGGAGGAGGAGGAAGAGGAGGAGGAGAAAGAGGAGGAGGAGGAGGAGGAGGAGGAGGAATAGGAGGAGGAGAAAGAGAAGGAGGAGAAGGAGGAGGAGGAATAGGAGGAGGAGGAAAGAGAAGGAGGAGGAGGAGGAGGAGGAGGAGGAAGAGGAGGAGGAGGAGGAAGAGGAGGAAGAGAAGGAGGAGGAGGATGAGAAGGAGGAGGAAGAGGAGGAGGAGGAGGAAGAGGAGGAGGAGGAATAGGAGGAGGAGAAAGAGAAGGAGGAGGAGGAGGAGGAGGAGGAGGAGGAGGAGGAAGAGGAGGAGGAGGAGGAAGAGGAGGAGGAGAAAGAGAAGGAGGAGGAGGAGGAGGAGGAGGAGGAATAGGAGGAGGGAGAAAGAGAAGGAGGAGGGAGGAGGAGAAGGAAGAGGAGGAGGAGGAGGAAGAGGAGGAGGAGGAGGAGGAGGAAGAGGAGGAGGAGGAAGAGGAGGAGGAGAAAGAGAAGGAGGAGGAGGAGGAGGAGGAGGAAGAGGAGGAGGAGGAGGAAGAGGAGGAGGAGAAAGAGAAGGAGGAGGAGGAGGAGGAAGAGGAGGAGGAGGAAGAGCAGGAGGAGGAGGAGGGAGGAGGAGGAGGAGGAGGAAGAGGAGGGGAGGAAGAGGAGGAGGAGAAAGAGAAGGAGGAGGAGGAGGAGGAGGAAGAGGAGGAGGAGGAGGAAGAGGAGGAGGAGAAAGAGAAGGAGGAGGAGGAGGAGGAGAATAGGAGGAGGAGAAAGAGAAGGAGGAGGAGGAGGAGGAGGAGGAAGAGGAGGAGGAGGAGGAAGAGGAGGAGGAGGAGGAGGAGGAAGAGGAGGAGGAGGAAGAGGAGGAGGAGGAAGAGGAGGAGGAGGAGGAGAGGAGGGAGGGAGGGAGAAGAAAGAAAACTGGATCCACCCCCAGCCTCTACTTCTCATTTTGAGGAGGACTAGGAAGGCCCTTGTCCTTGCTCAAGGTCGCCAGATGAGCGGTCTTAAAACACAGACACAGATTCCCAGTGCGGAGGGCCACACTTTAGATGCAGAGGAAAATCTGGGATTTGAGAGAGACTTAGAGAAACGCTGAGCTATGCCAAGCAGATGGTGTGAGAAGAGACCTCACCTGCCGTGATGCCAGCTGATGGCTCCGTTGAAGATAAAGACCCCATTTGTCCTTCCCAAGTTTTAGGGCAGCAGGGAGCTACTCTTCATGGATTAAGAACATCTCCGGAGGAGAGGAGGCTGAGAAGGTGAGAAACAGTAGCTTTCCTTAGTGCCAGAAATGAGAAGTCAGTACCCATTAGATTAGTACCCATGAGAAGTCAGCACCCATGAGAAATCAGTACTCATGAGAAGTCAGTACCCATGAGAACTCAGTATTCACAAGAAGACAGTACCCATGAGAAGAAAGCACCCATGAGAAGTCAGTACTCATGAGAAGTCGGTACCCATGACAACTCAGTACTCCCAAGAAACAGTACCCATAAGAAGACAGTACTGATGAAAGTTAGTGCCATTAGAAGACAGTACCCGTGAGAAGACAGTACTCATGAGAAGTCAGTACCCATTAGAAGATAATATCCAAGAGAAATTAGTACTCATGAGAAGTCAGTACCCATGGTAACTCAGTATTCAAAAGAAGACGGTACCCATGAGAAGTCAGTACTCATGAGAAGTCAGTACCCATGAGAAGTCAGTACTCTTGAGAATTCAGTATTCACAACAGAGTACCCATGAGAAGAAAGCACCCATGAGAAATAAGTACTCATAAGAAGTCAGTACCCTTGAGAACTCAGTATTCACAAGATAGTACCCATGAGAACTCAGTACTCAGAGAAGTCAGTACTCATTAGAAGACAGTACCCATGAGAAGTCAGCACCGATGAGAACTCAGTATCCATGAGAAGACAGTACCTATGAGTACTCAGTATTCATGAGAAGTCAGTACCCATGAGAACTCAGTATTCACAAGAATACAGTACCCATGAGAAGTCAGTACTCAGAGAAGTCAGTACTCATTAGAAGACAGTACCCATGAGAAGTCAGCACTGATGAGAACTCAGTATTCATGAGAATTCAGCACCCATGAGAACTCAGTATTCATGAGAAGACAGTACCCATGAGAACTCAGTACTCATTAGAAGACAGTACCCATGAGAAGTCAGCACTGATGAGAACTCAGTATTCACAAGAAGTCAGTACCCATGAGAACTCAGTATTCATGAGAAGTCAGCACCCATGATGAGAACTCAGTATTCATGAGAAGTCAGCACCCATGAGAACTCAGTATTCATGAGAAGTCAGCACCCATGAGAACTCAGTATTCATGAGAAGTCAGTACCCTTGAGAACTCAGTATTCACAAGATAGTACCCATGAGAACTCAGTACTCAGACAAGTCAGTACTCATTAGAAGACAGTACCCATGAGAAGTCAGCACCGATGAGAACTCAGTATTCATGAGAAGTCAGCACCCATGAGAACTCAGTATTCATGAGAAGTCAGTACCCATGAGAACTCAGTATTCATGAGAAGTCAGTACCCATGAGAACTCATTATTCACAAGAAGTCAGTACCCATGAGAACTCAGTATTCATGAGAAGTCAGTACCCATGAGAACTCAGTATTCATGAGAAGTCAGCACCCATGAGAACTCAGTATTCACAAGAAGTCAGTACCCATGAGAACTCAGTATTCACAAGAAGTCAGTACCCATGAGAACTCAGTATTCATGAGAAGTCAGTACCCATGAGAACTCAGTATTCATGAGAAGTCAGCACCGATGAGAACTCAGTATTCCCAAGAAGTCAGCACCCATGAGAACTCAGTATTCATGAGAAGTCAGTACCATGAGAACTCAGTATTCATGTGAAGTCAGCACCCATGAGAACTCAGTATTCACAAGAAGACAGTACCCATGAGAAGTCAGTACTCATTAGAAGACAGTACCCATGAGAAGTCAGCACCGATGAGAACTCAGTATTCATGAGAAGACAGTACCCATGAGAACTCAGTACCCATGAGAAGTCAGCACCCATGAGAACTCAGTATTCACAAGAAGTCAGTACCCATGAGAAGTCCGTACCCTGTTTCTTCCCAGGCCCATCCGGATGGGCCCATCTGTCGTCTCAGTAGCTCTTGGCTGTTGAACAGATTCCAGGGGCATGCTGTACCAAGCCCTTTCAGTCACTGTGACAGCTACTCCCCAGACTTGCCTGCTGCTTCACGAGGACCTTCTGACACTTCCACTCCCTTAGGGGGTTGCGTGAGTGACTCAGGGTGGGCACCTCCCGCGTGGGCCAGGCGCTGGGAAAGCTACTTGGAAGCAGATGGGCTTCTTGAAAAGACTGATTTTAAATAGAACCAGAAACATGCAAATATGTCATTTCCGAAAGCATCACCCCAATGGACTATGGACCCAAACCTCCAAAACTGTAAGCCCAAGGAAACCTGTCCTTCTTACAGGTGGGTGATCCTAGGTAATTTGTCACCGTAACAGAAAACTGACCGACTCACTCACTGTACACATCTCTGGCGGGATTTACCCTGAGGAAGCCTTGTGTGGGGAGTCGTGTTACACGCTCAAGGGAAAGTGGTCTCTCCTCTCAACCCTCAAGGGCTCCGTGGAAGCTGCTAAAATATGCAGCCGGGGGTTCTAGAAATAACATCTTCTTTCGAAACATGCACAAACGTTGTTATGACATCAACATCAGGTTTCGGCAGAGAAAAATACCACCGACCATTTTTCAAACTTAGCACCTTACTTTATTAAAAAAAAAAAAAAACATTTCCCATCTTGTCTTTTACCATCTGGAGGAATAATTTTAAGAAATGGTTCTTCAATTATAGTACACCATGGAGTACAAACTAATCTTTTTTTTTTTTTTTGTAAAGAATCATGTTATTTTATTTTGGCCTCTTTCAGAAGTGGAAATTCTATTCAAATAAATTTATGAGACCCACCAAATCTAATAAGAGTCTTTTTCTTTTTCTGGTAGTGGGGATTGAACCCAGGGGGACCTCACCTCGGAGCTACATCTCTAGCACTTTGTCTATTCGTAAACCTTGAGCTAGGGACTTGCTGAGCTGCGGAGCCTGGCCTCAAACTCCCTCCAGCCTCCCGTGTTCCTGGGAGGCCAGGCGTGCACCACCGTGCCCGGCCAACCACGTTCAGTAAATACGCCCCAGAAAGATATTTAACCCAAACCTCAGGAGGGAATTTTCAATTCTTTTTTTAAAAAAAAACGATAACAGTTTTAAGGTTAGAACAAGCATCTCGGCATCCATCCAAAAGTCCACGTGATGCTTTCGCAAGTGAACGGAGACTAAAAATCCCATTGGAAATGATTTCCTGGACTGGGTGCCCGTTCTCAAGGACACTTCTTTTATTTTCTATTACTTTGTCAATTCAGGATGCTGTGACTGCCTTGAAAATTCTTGTAAGGCTGACCACAACCATCCGGTCAGAAGGATTAAGCTTCCCAGTTCAGCCTAGTGGGAGAACAAGAGGCCCCAAACCCTTTCTCCGGCTGAGAGGTGGGCCTTCGTGCATTACTGTGTTTCCAGAGGCCCAAATCCAAAAGGCCAAATATCCTCCGTGGGCCAAACCCTCTGAAACTATGAGCCAGAACAAAGATGTTTTCCTTTTAAGTTGATTCTCTCTGGCATTTTGTCACAGTAACTGAAAGCTGTAACACAGGCAGAACCTCAGGAATAGATGGATGCCTTTCCAAGGGGATGGGTTATTGACCATGGGGCTCTGTTCCCCTTTTCTTTCTTCTGCTTACACCCACTGGCCCTTCTGGCATTCCACCATGACAAGAAGCAGCCCGAGGGAGGCACTTACAGAAGTGAAGAGGATGCAGCCACCCAGCCTTAAGACTTCCTAGCCTCAGAGCCTTAACTCTAGTCATGAGTCAGGAACCCCATGACCTGGTCACTTTGTAAGGGCTTCCCGCTTCTCTGCCTTTACATTGGCTATTCAGTTCCAATACCTGGAATTGGGAGGACGCACATTAAAACCATAGCGCTGTGACCGTAACATGTGTACGATGATTATTCTCACTGATTTCTCCCTAGGAAATGTATAACCACCTGAGTGGACTTTATCTGCAATCCTCAGTCTATTGGACATCACTGGTTTCACCCATTTTGAATTTATTTTGAAGGTAACATGGAGGGTTTTGGGGGGTTAGCAAGGACGGTGGAACGTGACGGACATCATTATCCAAAGACCTTACATGAAGACACGAATTGGTGTCAACATAGTTTACATACAACCAGACACAGGAAAAACTGTGCGCTGTACATGTGTAATCAGGATCGGAGTGCATTCTGCTGCCATTGACTTTTTTAAAAAATCAATCAAAAAAAACCTAGGCTATAACAAATTTCTAAAACTCAAGTTGGTTGACAGCAAGTTTGACCTTCAGGCTTTGAAAAAGGTGCTTCTAAGTCAGAGGTGATGGAAACGACATGAACCTGCTAAGTCCAAGGTCGAGTTAATACGGCACGTGGCCACCTCCAAACTTCTTTATCCTATGAGGTTTCGGGCAGGACAGAGACATTATGACCTTTCAAACGTATACAATGACTTTATGTACTTCTTATTCCCAGAATATTACAGCCCACAGCTTAGAAGTCAGCCGGAATTCTTTTTTTTTTTCAAATTTATTCAAAATTTGCTTTATGAAGTTTTTACAGGTGGATTATATTTATACACAGTCATGGGATAGTTTGCAATGAATTCATGTATGCACATAGCATAATTTTGTCTGCTTCAATTCTTTTTTAACATTTATTAATTTTTGATCGATTTTTATTATTAAAGTCAGAGTCCTCTTCCAAAGGGGACCCTGACCAGTGACTCTCTCACTAGTTTCCGGGTCTTTCGTCCTGGGCTGGGGCTGCCTGATTGGTCCCTCTGTTCTGTAGCACCAGCTTCTTGGACTGGTTCCTCCAGGCTGTAGACAGCCACCGTGGAACTATACAGCTTCTGCTTGTGTACGCCCATCGAATATATCCCCCCTTTATGATCCTATATGACCTATATTCCAAGTAGAGCTCACTTGCAGAAGCAAAAGACTAGTTAAGAAAAATGAAGGCATGTGACTTCCAAATACCACAAATGTCGGTCTTCCTCTTGCGTTCTCCGGGGTAATGCACTTGGGAGGATGTGGCGGCCATGTTGGGAGGAGGCTCAAGCAGCCCCGTAAGAGACTCACGTGGTGAAGAACGGCGACCTCAGGCCAGCGTCTACATTAGTGAGTTCTCCTGCCAGAGCCCACGGATCCTCCAGCACCACAGAGCCTTCAGAGGCTAAAGCCCCAGTGGACAACACCATTTCCACTGCCTGAAAGAGTTGAGCCTCAGTGGCCCAGCTAGGTCATCCGCAAACTCCGGCCTCATGGAGACTGTGAGAAGACGTGTTGACTGCTTTAACTTGCTGTTAGGAGAATGTGTTGGCTATTAAGAGATGACCATTACTGTCGGTTTTATCAAATAAGAATCATTCTATAACTTTTTTTTATTTAAAACAAACAAAAAATATAACCCTCACCCCTCCGTGTCCCTTACCCGACACTATTTTTTCCTGAGAGCTTCCCTACTGACACCTTTGGTCTCTGTCAATGTGGTGGCATGTAAGACATTTGAGTGTGCTCTCCTGTATTCTTTTAGGACTCCAGGGTGAACGGAAGCAAAACTTTAAAAAGACCATGTAAGCTCTTGAGAGCCTCATCCCTCTTTGCAATTCTTCATCGTGCTTGAACCACGGACAGATCATTTCAGGCTACAGAGGTCTATGAGAGATAGAGTAGCCCAATTTCCCCTTCAAAGGCTCGGAAGCCCAGTCTATTAACAATCTCTTCCAGGATTCGCTCCATCTACCCTTAAACATGTGTTCTCTCATCAGCCTGGTCCATTTTGTGGACTTTCCTAAATTTAAGGACAAAGTCACTGATGCTTGGGTCCTTGGGTCTTGCTGAAATATGCAGATACATTACAGGGTCCTTGAGCCACAGAGATGGTCTATTGGTGCTGTGAAATTTTATAGAGAAGGAATGGGAAATTATCAGGGCTTTACTACTCAGAGACGTTATTAGGTACTTTAAGACCCAGTGTATCGGAAGATAATTGCTTGCATTCCATTCACACGGAGGCCCGGACACCTGAGCCCTCCACCTTCTTTACAGAGACAGGTATGATACAGAGAACCCAGGTGGTGCTGCCCAGTTCTCAGCCCTCTACTTCTCTCCTGCTGCTGAGGTCCCTCTGCAGGTCCAGCTGGGCTGGTCCTGGTGGTTCCCCTAGACCTCACGCTGGAGGATTTGGGGAGACCTGCTTCAAGGCTGAGGGCCCCACCAAGTGGCTCTGTTCCCCTGGTCAACCTGTTCTCTCAGTCACCGTCTTACCTTCTTACCGATGGCCGCGTTTTTCACATTGTGGAGTCCCCAATCAGTGACGTATTGATCTTTGTCACTCAAATCTCGCAGAGTGCATAGTACGTTAGCATCTACTAAACGTGTATGAAAGTACACTGAATTAACATCTAAGAGTCACTATGAATATCTTGGATAGCTGCTGCGCCCCTCCCCTGACTCAGGCAATGGCAAGGCCCTACTGAGGTGGATGGCGCAAGGCGTCCATCCTCTGGAGGAGCGCAGTATGTTTCTGGGAATGGGCTGGTTTGTTTTTGTATTCCTTTAATAAGTATAGTTGTGATTTCTCATATGACCATTAAGTATGAAGGAAAAATCATGACTTTCCCAATTAATGCAACTACTTCTAAAGCATAGATCTGTTTGCTTTAAATGCAATGATTCAGCTGTGGAGTGTAAATTGTTAATGTCTAATGAAAAACTCCCTGTATTCCTGTCAGGGAAGTTTTTGAGAAATTAAATTAAAATCTAGAGAAGATAGATTAGTGCTTAGTACTGGGCAACTTGTTCTTGTTCCTGTGCACAATGGTTTGTGCTCTTACTTTTGTTTGATTAAAAGTAATAACAAGTCAACCACTTGCCGTAACCATGGCACCGGTTCCAGTCAGTAAGTCAAGAAACAATAGTCAAGGTATAGGCCAATAGTTTGGGACATTTGTAACTATTATTAAAAGTTAACTAAGCAGAAACAGCTCAAAGCAAAACTCAACTGAAAGTACAAATGTTTGCTTATGCATAAGTCAAAATACATTCTTCTATTCTAATTGTAACTACGTAATATTTTGTTTCTTTGAATAATGATTACTGTTTTGTAACCACAAAATACTGTAAGCCTGCCAAAATGAAAAGTATATATGATCAACTTCACAAGTAAAGATTGGGATCAACACCTTCACTTTGGTGTCTGTGTTGTTTCTCCACCCCCTCTTTCGCCGACTCCTCACCATCCGTTCGTCTCCTGAGACCCCCTGTTGGAGCTGGTCTCCGACAGATAGCAATCTGATACTATTAAGAAATGTATTCCACCCAATTATCAATAAGAAAGCGCTCCCTCTAATTTTTAAATACCAATCTATGCATGAATTTCAATTTCCGAAAGAATCATTTACCTGGAGATCTTATTTTAAGAAAATAAAAGACTTAGCCTGAGGAGAATTATTGGCAGTCTCAAAAGTGGACACAATTGTTCCTCCAATCCAAGACGTCCTGTGGATGCCTTCAATTGCAGAAAATACTCAACTCCAAATAAGCATATTTTTTTATTTTTTTCTCTATTAGCTTCCCTTTGGTATATCGAAATGGCCATCATCACTACTCTTATGCTTCCGGGCCATTACTAAGTCAAATAAGGTTGCTTAAACATAAGTACTGGGATACCACAACCACCAATATGATAACTGAGAGGGCTATTAAATAACCATCAGGCAGGTAGCATATACTACACGGATACACTGGATAAAGGAATGAGTCACCTCCAACAAAGCACAGAAGGGAACAGCACACAGAATTCTATCATGCTATTCAAGATGCATACATTTTATGTTATGAATTACTTTTATCTGGAATTGTCCATTTAATATTTTTGGACTTCCGTTGACGACGGCTAATTGAAACTGTGGAAAGCCAAAGTGTAGGTAAGGGTGGACTAATGCAGTGACCTGAGAAGCTTGTTTGATTTCTCTCCTCTTTGAAAGCCTTTCAGGTAGTTTATTTGCATAAATGTTTGAGTGCACTTTAATGCTTATGCAAATGGTTATCAGACTTATTAATCTTGGATTTATTATGAATGTGAAATACTTACAAAGAGAAAATTTAACTAGAACTGGTTATCCAAAACCCCAACCAAAAAATTGAAAACGAAAGGCTTTTAAAAAGTGAGTTTTATCGATAGAATACTTTCACTCAACTCCCGCACTGTAAGACCCATAAAAATGGGCCCATAACAGATATCAAGTGTTGGGTGGGGGAATAGTTACCAGCCTCCACCATGAGAGTGAACTCTGCAGGAAGGTGGTCCTAAATTGGCATTCAACCCATCAGAACTTAAGTGTACGTAGTCATTAATTAAACTGCATGTTTATCAACTTGGGTACCTTCAGAGACTTGGAGTAGCCAGCTATGAAAACTGGGTGAAGACAGATTTATGTGTCAAGAAATAGAGCCCTCATATCCAGAGTATACAAAGAACTCAAAAAATTAGACAATAAGATAACAAATAACCCAATCAACAAATGGGCCAAGGACCGGAACAGACACTTCTCAGAGGAGGACATACAATCAATCAACAAGTACATGAAAAAATGCTCACCATCTCTAGCAGTCAGAGAGATGCAAATCAAAACCACCCTAAGATACCATCTCACTCCAGTAAGACTGGCAGCCATTAGGAAGTCAAACAACAATAAGTGCTGGAGAGGATGCGGGGAAAAGGGCACTCTTGTTCATTGCTGGTGGGACTGCAAACTGGTGCGGCCAATTTGGAAAGCAGTATGGAGATTTCTTGGAAAGCTGGGAATGGAACCACCATTTGACCCTGCTATTGCCCTTCTCGGTCTATTCCCTAAAGACCTAATAAGAGCATGCTACAGGGACACTGCTACATCGATGTTCATAGCAGCACAATTCACAATAGCAAGACTGTGGAACCAACCCAGATGCCCTTCAATAGGTGAATGGATAAAAAAAATGTGGCATTTATACACCATGGAGTACTACGCAGCACTAAAAAATGACAAAATCATGGCATTTGCAGGGAAATGGATGGCACTAGAGCAGATTATGCTTAGTGAAGCTAGCCAATCCCTAAAAAACAAATGCCAAATGTCTTCTTTGATATAAGGAGAGCAACTAAGAACAGAGCAGGGAGGAAGAGCAGGAGGAAAAGATTAACATTAAACAGAGTCATGAGGTGGGAGGGAAAGGGAGAGAAAAGGGAAATTGCATGGAAATCGAAGGAGACCCTCATGGTTATTCAAAATTACATATAAGAGGTTGAGAGGGGAATGGGGAAAAAACAAGGAGAGAAATGAATGACAGTAGATGGGGTAGAGAGAGAAGATGGGAGGGGAGGGGAGGGGGATAGTAGGGGATAGGAAAGGCAGCAGAATACAACAGTCACTAATAGGGCATCATGTAAAAATGTGGATGTGCAACCGACGTGATTCTGCAATCTTTGTAATGTTTTGAATAACCAATAAAAAAAAAAAAAATAGAACTAGACGGAGCCACCCAAACCCGCACACACTGAGCTGACAACTCATGTAGTTGATGGTGTCCACGTCTGCAGGGGTCAGATCCCAGCCCGCCCCAGGTCAGTGCACCCAGAATCTCTTGGGTCAAGGTCTAGTTTAAAGGTTCTCATTCAGGCCTCAGATCGACCGAAAGGTTGTCTCTTCTGACGTCCCAGTAAAGCTAGACAGAGGGCGATGAGTTACGAGGTCTCCATATCAGCTGGACGCTCCACAGAATTGCAGACTCTGAGCCCCAGTGCGAGCCCAGGTGGGGCCCAGGAATCTGTACCTCCAGCCCTGCATGCACCCGCGAGCTCCAGAATGACCGGCGCAGCTCCTTTCAGGGCCATTTCGCAGATGAGGAGGACGCGGAATGTAAGGGAGGTTAGATAGCAGACCCAGAGACAAACAGCCTGTGAAGGGAGATGAATTCCAACAGAATGAAGCCGCTCAGAAGAAAACAAATTACAGTGCTAAGTACGGCAGTATTTTACATCAACATGCCATCTCCTCCCTCTTTTTAAGTGGGCTTGCTAATTGCGTATTACAACGCCCTACCCTCCTAACACACGGGCTGATAATCCATGCTTAGCTGCGGCTCAAAGGAAACAGGATTTACATTGATCTTATGTCTGTTTTGTATGAATCAGATCGACCCCGGCTGCAGTCAAAATGAGATACAAATGATCATCTTAAATCTAGGGATGAGACGGCCAGTATTTAGATAAATAAGTAACTAAGTAAGTACATAAATAAACGATATAAATATAATATATATGGAAATATTTTTTAACCCATTCTGGGTCTTTTATTCTTCCATATCAATTTTTTTCTAGTTCTGGGAAGAATATTATTGGTATTTGGAAGGGGATGGCATTGAATCTCTAGGTCATTTAGGTAGGATGGCCATCTTGATAATATTGATTCTGCCCATCCAAGAACACGGGAGGTCTTTCCATCTTCTAAGTTCTTTTTATTTATTTTTTATTTATTCTTTTTTATTTTTTACTTCTCGGCGGACACAACATCTTTGTTGGTATGTGGTGCTGAGGATCGAACCCGGGCCTCACGCATGCCAGGCGAGCGCGCTACCGCCTGAGCCACATTCCCAGCCCCATCTCCTAAATTCCTCAATTTCTTTATTCGCTGTGATCATTTTTTATCGTAGAGGTGTCTTGCCCTCCTTGGTCAGATCATTCTCATGCATTTTTGGTTTTTTTTGGTACCAGAGATGGAAACCAGACGCACTTAACCCCAGAGCCACCCCCGTAGTCCATTTGGATTTGGAGACGGGATCTCCCTAGGTTGCTGAGGCTGGCTTTGAACTTGCGATCCTCCTGCCTTAGCCGCTGGAGCCTCTGGGGGTCACAGGCGTGCACCACTCAGGCCAGTGGGCGCTAGGTTTTGTCAAAGGCTTTTCCTGCATTTACTGGGATCATCATGGGCTTGGTGGTCGTATTTATAGGATGGCGGTGCCGCTAGAAACTATGGCCATTGGGAAGGAATGAGAAGGCGCCATCTCTGAGCCAGGAGGCAGCCTTTTGCAGACGTTGCATCGGCCACACCCTGACCTTGACCTTCCCGTCTCCAGATGAGTTCACTGTTGATAAGTTGGTGGTATTTTGGTATAACAGCCTAGCGCGGGACTCATCTTTTTGTGTGTGTGTTTCAAATCCACAGGGTTCACTGAAGAAGCAAGTGCACTTCATCGCCCTCTTTGGTTTCCAACAGAAAACAAGGGGCACCTGTCAGCTCAGCGTACGCGGCGCACTTGAGCCAGTTTGACCTCCACCCGCCACCTGCATACAGCTCCCCATCTTCAGGAGGTTTGACCCCTCAGGGAGCTCAAGGTCACAGAGGAACTTCCCTGAGGGCATCTCCCCACCTTCTTTCAGCCAGGAACCTGGCTTATGTAGGCGGCTCTTTTATTAGCCAC
>NC_135547.1:127362620-127380120 GCF_045843805.1 Urocitellus parryii
TTGATGTTCCTGACTACTGTCTTTGCCGTGAAGAAGCCTTATAGCTTGGCGCTATCCCATTTATGGATTCTTGATTTGACTCCTTGTGCTTTAGGGGTCTCGTGGAGGAAGTCAGTTCATATCAATTCTACTTT
Organism: Urocitellus parryii; assembly: GCF_045843805.1. Taxonomy (NCBI): domain Eukaryota; kingdom Metazoa; phylum Chordata; class Mammalia; order Rodentia; family Sciuridae; genus Urocitellus; species Urocitellus parryii. The sequence goes on from NC_135547.1 coordinate 127,362,755, forward strand.
ACATACGCTGTGTGTGCACACCCTAAAATCAAATCACCTGATTCTTGGTCAAGGCATTGGTAATTCAAACGTTTAAAAAATCTATATTTTCAACCCAGGTTATAGTTCAGAAGTGGATGCAGAATTAAGTAAAATCTCACTCATATCGTGAGCATCTCGAGACTAGGGTCTCTCATGGGTGAGCACCTGATGCATCTTGGACGGGCACCCAGGTAGGGAAGTCAGTCCTTCAGCCCATCGTAGCCCGTGCAAGGGTTTGAGGACGGATGGAAACTCTCCAATGCAGGACGCCGTTGAACTATAACGATACTGAAATCTGCACCTGGGAATTCCACAATGAATCCGTGTTGCAGACTCGGGAGTGAGTTCCATAAAGTGGACACAAGCAGCTCAGGACATGGAGAAGGACCAACAGGAGTCACACTTTAGGACTGTCCCATGGAGGAACAGGGAGGGACAGACATTAACCCACCCTCCCCAGGAAGGTCAGCTCAGGGGAGCTGCCTCCTTGGCCTGTGCTGGCCGCGTCGGCCTGGGTGGACGGAGCTGCAGTGCACTCAGCTTCTGCAGGGCCACAGAGTGACCCGACTGGGAACAGCCCCGGGCCTGTTGGGGGACACAGGAGTCAGCCACCGAGCTCGCCGTGCTCCCTGGGAACTCCAGGGTCCAGCTTTGTAGGTGTTATACCCCTGTGGGGGTCCTGGACACTGCTTCAGACATATCGAGGCAGGGAAAGAACCCTCCATTAGAAATCACAAATTCCAGGTCAGAGGAAGGTACATTTATGCGAAAGCCCACGTGTGGGTTCACTGTGCCGATGAGGAACCAAAGAAACAGGGGTCACGTTTTCATTCAAGGGGAAAACTGAGGGGCACGCACATCGGCTTGAACCCAACCCTGGGTCCTTCACGTCTCAGCCTCCAAGTAATGAGAACCTGCTGGGGTCTGTCTTGGCCACCGAGGACTGATGACAAATGGTACCCGATTCATCCTAGCAGAGAGACGTGCCGTGCATGCATAATAACGCCTTCCACGTTGCCAGATTTGGCTCCCTTTGACTCTGAAACGGTCCCTAAAATCCTAAAGATAAAGAAACGTGAGCGATGGAACCTGGGCCCCGAGTGGCATCTGCTCTTAGAAGGTTCCGGGGCTCGTTCATTATTTCACAGCAACACGTGACCCAATTTTCCATATGGTGAAAGACCCTGCACTTTGAGGACTGTAGGCACTGGGTGTAAACAACCAGAAGCAATTAGAGAAGCGTTAGAATATCAGTCATCTTTCTCTGAGAGTCTTCCTTTTGGAAAGCAGATTAAGGGCGGTAGAGTGAGCACGCATTTCATCTGCTGTTTGCTTGTCCCTGATCGGGTTAAACTTCAGACCAGCTGTTCTTGTAGAAGAGTTCACCCGTCCAGCTATTTCAGCCTCAGGATGCTTATTCTGCCAAATATTTGTTGATTTTTGGACTCACAGAAGTGCTGGGTCTGCTTCAGAGAGCTTAGATGAAAACATAACACCGGTGTGTCCCACCGGACAACAGGGACCTCAGACCTTCAATAACCAATAGCACAGGGTGCGCCGAGATCAGATGGGAGCGGCTTGCATGGGAACAGCTTGTGTTATACACAACATGTACACCCGTCCTGGGGTGTCCAGGCAGGACTATCCTGGGACTGCACATGTCCAGGACTCTGCACCTCAGCTCAGATCTCACAATTGGCAATTAAGTGCCAATGAGTAACTCACTCAAGACTTGAACACAAAGTGTGGCGTGTAGCCGCTTCCCGCTCCCAAATTTGGCTGGGCTGGGATTGAAATGTGTTAACGCGTTCAATATTTTCATGTCTAAAAATAGGAGTGAGAGAAATGGACGCAGCATCCACAAGACACTTTACTTGGGGACCAATGCAGACTTGCACGCTTCCTATCCAAACAGCTGGCCCGGATTAGACACCATCAAAGGCATTTATTAATAACAAACTCATTGTCAGACTTGATGGATTAGCTGGGCTTTGTTTGTGTTTTCCTTTTTGCAATCATTCCTGCGGTGGGGGGAGAAGGGACAGATGCCTAAATACTGCTGCGGGTTCAGCAATGAGAGTCCTACATTAAACCAAGGCTTTTCCATATGTCCAGAGCGTAAAGCTACCATAGGCCACGGGCAGATGGATCTCTTCTGTTCTAGACGCACAGGAAAAGCTTTCATCGATGTTTGATTCCTTGTTGTTGACAGTGAGAAAGAAATTGGGAGATACAGAAAAAAAGAAAAAGAAAGAAATTGAGTCTCAAAGAGAAGTGCTCACGGATCACTAGAATGTAGGAAATGCCCATCAACAGCTGAAATGCAGAAACACCCATGCAATACGGGAAATGCCATACATCCCTGGGATGCAAAACCAGAAATCCCCTTCTGCTTGTCAGAGAGGACCTTGAGGCTGGGGTTCCTGCAAGGACGTTTGCATAACTCCACCCTGGCTCCACCTCCAGCCCAACCTCCGGCTCCTGCCTGGTATAGATCTGAACACTCCACAGCAAAGGGTGCCCTGCGCTCTGCAGACAGCCTGCACGGTCCATTTTCTTTCAAGTGCACGATCCTTACTTTCCCAAATAATTCTCTGCTTGTGCCTAGTTCCCCCTCTTGGGGAAAGCCTTGGACCCTCCTCCAGTGACAACAGTGTGACCAAGTCAAAGTAAGTTTGTCAATAATTGGGAACAACCCCGGTGTCTCTTAGCAGGGATGGCTGAACCAACTACAGGAAGTCACGCTATTAATAATGTGCATCTGCACAAACGTCTGGTCTTTATATAGGGATACGGAAAGAGGGTAGCGCCTGTTTCTGTTTGCAAGAAACGAGTGAAATTAGTTATGTGTAGTGGAGGACATGAGGCTGATGGAGCACAGAGGAGACAACTCATAAAGTTTTCTTATTTTTAATTCATTGTGTCTTCTTTTCTGTCTGGGCTTGTATTATGATTTAAGTAATTGGCCCCTGAAAGCTGACTTGTGGAAGACTTGGTTGCCAGGCTGTGGTACTACTTGAAATGTTTGAAAGGTGGGGCCTGGTGGAAGGAGGCTAGGTCATTGGGGGCGGGGCCTGGTGGAAGGAGGCTAGGTCATTGGGGGTGGGGCCTGGTGGAAGGAGGCAAGGTCAATGGGGGTGTGGCCTGGTGGAAGGAGGCAAGGTCAATGGGGGCGGGGCCTGGTGGAAGGAGGCTAGGTCATTGGGGGTGGGGCCTGGTGGAAGGAGGCAAGGTCAATGGGGGCAAGCCATTGAAGATAATATTAGAACCCTGGCCCCTCTCTGTGTTTCCTAGCCACTACAAAGTGACAGCTTTGCTCCACCATCCACATCCCACCATGATGTTCTGCCTCTCCACAGCTCCAAAGTCATGGGTCAAGCAGCCATGGTCACAGACAAACAGGGAAATATCTCAAACGTATCTGTTGCTTTCCTCCCTTTCCTGTCTCACATTTCTGTGTAGCCCTCACTTCACCTATCACCACACAAGGCTCACCAGAAAAAAACAAATAAATAAAAACACAAAACAAAACCCCCACAAACTGCCTTTTCATTAATTTAAGCTCAATATATTGATGCATTTTTATTTTTCAATGGTTTCCCAGAAAATATTTGCAAAATCCTTATATTTTTCTTCATCTTGTCTTCTAATTGGTGCTCTTAGTACTGCAATGTCTCAGAAATCATATATATATGTGTGTGTGTGTGTGTGTGTGTGTGTGTGTGTGTGTGTGTCTGTGGGCATTTCCTACATTCCAATGATACATCACCTGATAATGTATTTTTTACTTTTATTTCAAAATGCAAGTAAAGTCTTTTTTTTAAAATCTAAGCATGTTTTATTAGTGCATTTATTTAAATACAGATGATAGAGAGCAAACATTGTTTTGTCATTCCAAACTGAAATTACTGTTTGCCACTTAATATAAACAATATGCATATTTATTTAGTCTGATAAGAGAAATCACTAGGGTGAAATCAAGAGATAATATGAATCAAATTCCAGCATATTCAATTTGCATGCTTGAAAAATAAAAACCTGCTCAGAATACTGACTAGAATAGGAAGCCATTCATAAAACTAATGGGCGCATTTTAATGGAAACAGGAAGTGATAAATTTCTTTAATGCATTTAGATGTTCTAATTATCAAGCCAGGTCTTCATTTCCTTTTTTTAACAGTAATCTTTAATTGAAATTTATCTTTGAGAATTATTTAATTCTACTTTAATTTTTAAATTTACTTTAATTAAGTATATATATAGCAGAATGCATTTTGATGCATTGTACACAATTGTAGCACAACTTTGTATTTTTATGGTAGTATATGATGTAGTGCCACACCATACGTGCAGTCATACATGTGCCTAGGGTAATGATGTCCATCTCATTCCACCATCTTTCCTACCCCTATGCCCCCTCCCTACCCCTCCCTCTCCTGTGCCTCATCAAAATTATTTCATTTTTCCCAGGTCTCTCTCCCTTATTATGGATCAGCATCCACTTATCAGAGAGAACATTCAGACTTTGTTTTTTTGGGGATTGGCTTACTTCACTTAGCATGATATTCTCCAACTCCATCCATCGACCAAAATGCAAGTAATATCTTAATTTTACTAGAGTACATCCTTTCCTCGTGTTTTTCAATATAAAATACTTTCCCCCATTAATTTAATAAGTGATAAACAATTCAGGAACCAATAGTTAATTTAAAAAATATTGGTAGAGGTTATTCTTTTCCTCTGCGCTTCACATAGTTTTAAAGATGATTTTATTTCACCGTGGAACCATGTCTGCAATTTACTTCTTTTTCTTTAAGAGACAGGGTCTTGCTTTGTAGGTCACGCTGTCCGCCGAGTACTGACTGGAGCAAGCTTCCTGCCTCAGCCTCCCCAGTAGCTGAGAGGATACAAGTCCCCCACGGCACCTGGCTTATGAGTCTTTGAAACTTAATTTTGCATTTACCTTTGTAACATAATGCACGGATCTTTGGCTGACAACAACTGTGTGTCTTTATGGTATACAATGTGATATTCTGATGCACACACATATGTTCTAGAAAGATTTGATCTGATTTTTGACATGTGCAACACCCTCATGGTCATGACTAGAGAGACAGATCTGTGGGTTCGACTGGCAGACCTGTTAACGTGATTAAAACGTGTTTTGTACTGTGAATCCCACGGAACACGCAGAGGTGTCAGGCTGTTAAGTGGGGCTGGCGACCCCAGCAAGTCATTTCACTGTAGCTACTGCTGTGGACACTCTTGGTACAGAGTAACGACCTCTTTTACTTATTATTATTATTGTTATTATTATTATTATTAGGTACCGGGGATTCTTATTAGTACCATTAGTTACCAAGGATGGAGCCCAGGGGTGCTCTACCACTGAGCTAGATCCTTAGCCCATCTTACTTTTTATTTTGAGACAAAGCCTCACCAAGTTACTGAGGCTGGCCTTGAATTTGCAGTCCTCCTGCCTTGGCCTCCCAAGGGTCTGGGACTACAGGTGTGTGTGCCAACACATCTGGTTTGATATTCTACTTTTTAAATAGTCCTCTTTAGGGAATGTCTTCGACATAACTTGGAAGACAATCAATTTCATGTTGAGTAGATGGAGAAAAATCCTCTCTTACTTTATTTTAAGCCCTTTTAAAAAAGTTGTTCACCCCTGTGTCAAGAGGAGCCTACTTTATTTTTTCCAAGGGAAGATTCTGACTTTCGTCCCTGAGACAATTTGAAATGGATCATGCCAGAGACTCACATCATTTCTTTGCTCCTGCCTTATTACAGCCAGAAGTGTTCCACCATTCATGGGTCTGCTTCCATTCCTTGTTGGGACCAAAACTCCCTAAACATAAAATCAATTCAGCATAATGTCAGGCTCCATTGAGTGCATGATGTTTGCTTTCTTCCGAGGAAGGTAAAGGAAGCAGAGGGAGAGAAGGGACTCTCATGATCGTACTTCGATAGAGAATCACCATGGAAGGCTCACACATTTCTTTAAAGGGGTCTTCAATGCTTAGAGCAGATTTTTAAAATGTGGTTCCTCTGAACAACTAAAGGAATATTAACAATCCGGGACGCTGTTTTCTTTGCTGCTTTCAAAACCTTTGTATGTTCCTTGACGCTGAATGTTTAAAAATGCTTATTAAAAGAGAGGTGACGTGTTAAAAAAACAACAACAAAAAAACCTAGTCATCTAGCTGCACTACTAACGACTCCTGGCTATTAATTAAGAGTGTGCTCATGATAACTAATCACGATGAATTGCTATAATCAATGTCACTGCGATAATGAACGGCGCAGCCAGGGCACGTTGCTGGATTTGTCTACAATCACCTTGTAATTTACAAGTGCTGTGAGCAGGACTGCCCATCATCATTACTTAAAGGTAAGTAGGACTTTGGAGCAAGGATTTCTGAAGTCGCCGATGGGTCTAAGTCATCAAAGTCAAATAAACTCCATTTCTGAAAAACACCAGAGTCTGGGTGGATCGTAAAATGTGGACGATGGTCAGTGGGAGGGAGATTTCAGATGCTGGGGCTGTCCTTGAAGACAGGATCTATAGTCACCTGGATATTTGCATATTGGCGGGTCAGTCCTTAAACCAGCAAGGGAAGGAAGAGATGGGACCCAGGAAACTCGGGAGCTGGAAAAGCCAGGAGTCTCAGATGCAGACAGTGGCCTTTCAAACAGGCTGAGCGGCGTCTTGCACCTACACGCAGAGCTTTGTCTGCATTCTGAGCTTACCACTCGTCAGGGTCCAGCCTACCTGGATATTTGTTTTGCTCTGACTTCTGTATTTCTTTATGAGACTGATACACTACATTATGAGTCCATGTGATTATTTCAGGACTCGTTTTACAATATTCCAATCATCTTGATTTGCGAAAAGAAAAAATAAACCGTGTGAGCAACACAGCACATTCAGTCCCATGAGACCCCTGGCTTAAACGGGCTCGTAGTTCCAAAGAGAAGCATCACCGATCCGTGAGCAAGAAGAGTGGAGGCAGCTGCTGGACTTCCCACTTCCGACACCAGCGTGCCCACCTGGTTGGTCTTGGTGCAGACTTGAGCCCCCTCTTTCTGGTCCAGCCTACAGACCACACAGGTTTGTGCAGGCATGGGGAACCCCAGATGTCTTCCCTGCTGGGCCCTTACGCCCCGCAACCGTAGGAGCACGCATCTCCGGCAGGCAGCTCAGTCAGCAGTCAGCCTCGCCAGCTCCTGACCTCTCAGATTCATTCTACCCCAGACCTAACTCATCCATCCTCTCCACCCCCTTGACCAAAGATGCTGTCCCTCTTGTGATCCTTCCTTTGTCCCGTGCTTAGAAAGGAGGTGAGACTTTCATCTTCTGATAACTGGTTCTTAATGGATTGCAAATTAGTAAACTCCAAATGCAATGGGTTACCAAGTACTGTTAATTTCACCTTCTAAATGTACATATAGACATTTTCCTTTCAATTGCTTCATTCAATGTATCATTTACCTCCTGACTTCCTAGGCACTCGGGACTCTCAATGTCTTATCTGCTCCCCCAAGCAGACACGGGCCTCCCCCCTCTTTCACTAATCCATTCTCCACACTGCTAACCGGAGAACCACTCCAGCAGGCAAACACGGCCAGGGCAGACCTACCCTCTGTGCAGCTCTGCTTTCCCAGTTTTGGTCATCCACGGTCATCTTCCACCTGCAAATATTCCAAAGACAATTTTGGAAACCAACAGCTCACTATTTTTACATTGCACACAAATCTGAGCAGCACAATGAAATCTCGTCTGGTCCCGCTCTGTCCTGCCAGGAGGTGAGCTGTCCTTTGTCCAGGAGAGCCAAGCTGCATGCACTACCTGCCCATGGGTCCCTTGGCAGCTGTCCTGGGTAATGAGCTTGACTGTGCAGGTGTCTCCGTGCTATACTCACGTTACCCTCGTTCTACTGGAAATGGTCCCAAACATAAAGGAATGAAGCCGATAACTGCATTACTGCACGTTGCTAAAACTGCTCCGTTTTAGTATTATCGCTGTTGACCTCTAATTAATAAAATAACTTAAGCATAAGGATGCACGTGCAGAGGGAAAACCAGTATCGTAGGGTTTAGTGCTACTGGTACTTGCAGAGGTTAAGGCAAGATTGCAATAAATCACTGAGTCCATCTTAAACCAGGAGAGGGGACCTTGATTCACCAGCCGGCAGTCCAGTCCAGTCCACCAGCTGGTGGGCCAAGGGCAGGCTACAAGTCTACACCCTTCCACGCCCTTCCGTGGTTTGAGTACACCTCTTATAGTCCAAAACCATATTAAAGCAAAAGTGTCTGTGGCCACGATTCAAAACCATAAACAGACGTCAAGAGGTCTAAAATCATAAGCAGAAAAGGGAGTGGGCCAAAAGGTCCCTAGCTGAGTACAAGTTTAGCCCAAGTCTCCAGATTCCCACGGGTTGTGATGCGCATACACTCCCTAGCGTGCTAATACCCATTTCCTGGCCCGGATTTTTATATTTAAAATCTTCATTTATACTTTAACTTTATTTAAGTATAAAAGACTTAAAATATAGCCTTATTTAAATAAGTCTTTTATTTTTAAATAAGATTTAAATATAGATTTATATAGACTTAGATTTAAATCTTTTATATTTAAATGCAATTTAAATATAGATTTATATTTAAATCATATATATATATATATATATTTAATTATATTTCCAAACGTGGACATATTTACATCTTTTATATTTAAAATCATCTCTTATCATAAGCTCTCTAAGATCATGTGCGCACACACCTGTCTTCTCTTTACGTTAAAGATACCTGCACTAAGTGATCAACATTTTGCATTTTATCTGTTTTCACATGGACGATATCATATGGGCTCTCCTGTATGAGAAAAAGAAGTTCCATTTTGTTTTCCGTTTTGCTTCATGATTTTTGAGTGTCAAGCATAATGCCGACAATTTTCTCAGGAGTCCCAAAGGGGATATTGAAGAGGATGTTCCCTGGAACTAACAGAAGACCGGCAGAACCAACAGGATACTTTCTCTTTTTGGTCATACAAGTATCTTTAATCAGTGAAAATGTCTGGGTTGATTAAAGCTAGGGCCTTCCAACCACATTTTTTTCTTTTATTTCAGATGAAAACATAAATAAACAACTTAGTAAATGAGTCAGATTTTTGTGTTGCTGTGACCAAAAGACCTGAAAAGAACAAATTGAGAGGACAAAGAAGTTTATTTGGGCTCACGGTGTCCGAGGTCCAGTCCCGGTGGCAGACTCCATGGCTCTGGCCCAAGGGGAGGCAGAACAAGATGGCGGCAGGGCCTGGAGGAGGAGAGCAGCTCAGGACAGGGCCCCAGGGAGCAGAGAGAGCTCTGCCCACCAGGGACAGGACAGAGACCCCCAAGGCACAGCCCAGGGACCCCCTCCTCCAGCCACACCCCACCTGCTGCAGTCACCACCCAGGGAGTCCATCCAAGTGGATTAATGCACTGATTGGGTTAAGGCTGTCAGAACTCAATCATTTCACCTCTAAACGTTCTTGTATTTTCTCACACGTGACCCAGTGTCACCCATCTGAACCGTAACACCTGGAGACCAAGAGTTCAAACAGAGATGGGATTCCAAGACATCATTTATGACAAGATTCGGGGACCTGGAAGGGTTCAAGTGCATCCATTAAGCCTGAGCTTTTGCTTGAAAAGGAGAACACAGGGACGTGGTTTCCACCCATTTTCTTAAATATCTTTAGGTCACAAGGTCTGAGGTGGGGGGGGGGATGCCCTGCTTACCCGGAACCAAGACTCATGGAGTCCAAGACCCTACTGAACCGAGAAAGTCAGAAGCCATTGAGTCTGCTGCAAGAATGTGCTTCTCACCAAGTTTCGACTCTGAAAAGACTTTTGCTTTTACATCAACTGCCTTCCCCCAATACAGCGGCCCAAGCGGAGCCTTGGTAAAGCCAACAAGTGCTTGACGTCTCTGGGGACAGTGACTTAATAGGCAAGGACCATTAAACTGGATAAAGAACTCGGGGACCATGTTTGGAATTTCTGACAAGAAGTTCTTTATATCCCTGGCTGGTGTGACTGGAGGACTGTGTCCTTGGGGGTGTGCATTTGGGGTCTCTGTCCTGTCCCTGGTGGGCAGAGCTCCCTCTGCTCCCTGGTGCCCTGTCCTGAGCTGCTCTCCTCCTCCAGGCCCTGCCGCCATCTTGTTCTGCCTCCCCTTGGGCCAGAGCCAAGGAGTCGGCCACCAGGGACTGGACCTCGGACACCGTGAGCCCCAGATCAACTTCTCCTCCTCTAAATGCTCATGTGGGAGACCATGCAGGAACATTCAGAGGTGAAATGACTGGGTTGCGAGAAGTGTAGACTAATAGTGGATTAATCCACTTGGATGGACTCACTGGGTGGTGACTGCACCAGGTGGGGTGTGGCTGGAGGAGGGGGTCCCTGGGCTGTGCCTTGGGGGTCTCTGTCCTGTCCCTGGTGAGCAGAGCTCTCTCTGCTCCCTGGTGCCCTGTCCTGAGCTGCTCTCCTCCTCCAGGCCCTGCCGCCATCTTGTTCTGCTCCCCTTGGGCCAGAGCCATGGAGTCGGCCACCAGGGACTGAACCTTGGAAACCGTGAGCAAAAATAAACTCTTCCTTCTTGAAGACGTCCTTGTCAGGATGTTTGGTCACAGGGAGGCACAACTAACTAAAATACTACCCAAGCCCATTAATCTATTGGAAGAGACGATTATTATTTATGGCTGTTCACTTTTATCTTAGTCAACTTTTTCTGAGTGTCCCCGTCTCTCCTTCCTGTCCCAATGGCGACCACGGTTCTTCCCCCTAAATGACGTGTTAGAAACTTAAGCCCTAAATTCCTGTCAAAGGTACTTTGAGAGATGACCTTCAATCCTCATGAAAGAATTAACTGATTCAAGATTTAATGGATTAATGGATCACCAAAGGAGGCCCTCTCTGGCACACTCAGCCCAGGCCGCCCTCTGCCATGTTGTGCTGCGGCTAGAAGGCTCTCATCAGATGAGTGGGCCTTGCTCTTGGACATACAGCCTCCAGAACCAAGAGTTAAACGAACCTTTATTCTTTAAAAGATTCCTAGTCTGTGGTATTCAATTGCAGCCACAGAAAGCAGACGGAGACACTCAAGTTGTACTGCGCAGAGTCCCACATCTCCTTGACTTTGTTATGAAGGTGTACAGCTCTGGGTTGACGAAGTCAAACTGTGTTGACTCACATCCTTGACCCCAATCAGTGTCCTTCAGAAAAAAAATTCACCACCACCGTTTTTTTTTTCCTGGGTAAATTTGGATAATTGCACTACCCACCGCATATTCATCAAGACAAGATCCAATAAGATAACTCACGGACAGACTCAGATTAATATCTAGCCCTTGAGAACTCGCCCCGTAGAAGGGATCAGATTTATCACGGCTTCCGCCGTTTCTACAGGAGGGAATTAGCATGCATCCCAATCAGAACAACCCATTGATGGACAATAAATGCAATCTATCAAGTTACTGCATCTTGGGCCACAAAGGGTGTTTTTATTTCCTCCTGACTTATTGATTACAAATCTACTTTTAATAACGTCATTTTAGTGACTTATTTATTTTGTGTGGTGCTGGGGACCCAACCCAGTGCCTGACACGTGCTAGGCCAGTGCTCGACCACTGAGCCCCAGCCCCGGCCCTGCATATCTATTCGAACGGTAAGTTCCCTCATGTTTAACGGTAGGACTCTTGCAGTATCACCTCCATCTCCCACTGGAGAAGAGATTATTGACAAACAGACGGGAAATTCAAGTGCGACCTTTTCCGTCACTTGAGTTTATTCTGATAGAGGAAGTTTAAACTTGTTGCAAAAATGTCAATGCCGCCGCACAATTCAGAACCTGCAAGCGTCGGCATATGGTGGTTTTCTGGTTGGGCACACGAGGAACAGTGTGACCAAAAAGCCACCCCAGGTGCGGTGGCACATGCCTGTCATCCCAGCAGCTCGGGAGGCTGAGGCAGGAGGATGGCGAGTTCAAAGCCAGCCTCAGCCAAAGTGAACCCGTAAGCAACTCAGTGAGATGCTGTCTCTAAATAAAATATAAAAAAAAGGGATGGGGATGGGGCTCAGTGGTCAAATGCCCCTAAATTCAATTCCAAGCCACCACCTGGCTTCAAAAATAAAGTTTCACTGAAACACAGTCACACCTCTGTCTCTACATATTACAAATTTCTGGCCTCTCTCTTCCTATAAGAGCAAAGTCGAGTAGTTAAAACCCAAATTGTCTAGCTCACAAAACCTCATAGACTTAGTGTTTGGCCTTTTACAAAGAAAGTATCCTGATACCTTCATGGCAGGGAGACCGTATTGACTTTAGAACCAGCAAAAGATTTAGATCTCAGCTAGGAATTGCTCCCGTCAGTTTTGGATCTGTTGACTGCATTCAAATAAATAGAAGAAGATAGAGTCTATGGCATTAAAGTAATATGGCAATTGCTTACCCAGGATTTATGTTATCTCTGAGAAAAGTAAACAGCAAAAGCTATTATTAGTCAGTGCTTTTCTGCATAGTTTGACAACACAGTCTCTACATAATATTCACTAAATAAAGGCTCAGCTCAGTATTTCCCAAATACAATTTTGTTTCCTATTTTATCCCATCAAGAGAAACAATCGTTGATTTTTGTGATGATTTTTGGAGAAGAAGGTTTCCAATTGGATTCCAAATATAACGGGAAAATCAACAGGGAAAATCTACTGCTCACGTTGTCAGGTGAAGAATGCCAAGGTCAGAGTAGCTCACGCATTTTTATCTTTGAAGCTGCAGGATGAAGTACGATTTAAGTGGAAGAATCAATTAAGCACAATGGTGCAGTCAAGTACCATGTAAGGGGAAGGGGAGAGGATCTCTTGGAACAAAGGAAAGCTTCGAAGTGAAAACGAATAAACTGCAATGGAATAAAGTGGAAAGGGAGAAAAATTAAAAAAAAAGAAAAAGAAAAATCTAGTGAATATGGGTTAGGTGTTGCATTTGACTGACTTCGTACAGTGGGCAACACAAGTTCTGGGGCAAGCCAGCAGTACTTTAAAAACAGCTCTACTGAAAACCACCCCGTAGCAACATGGAGATTCCTGAGGAATGGAACCCCCATTAGACCCAGTTATCCCCCTCCTTGGTTTATACCCAAAGGACTTAAAATCAGCATACCATAGTGACGTGGCCACAGCAATGTTTATAGCAGCTCAACTCACAATAGTTAAGCTATGGAACCAGCCTAGGTGTCCTTCAATAGATAAATACATAAAAAAAGTGGTATATGTACACAGTGGAATATTACTCAGCCTTAAAGAAGAATGAAATGATGGCATTTGCCAGTAAATGAATGGAACTAGAGACTGTCATGCTAAGCAAAATAAACCAATCCCCCCAAAACCCAAGGCCAAATGGTATCCATGATACGTGGGTTGCTAACACATAATAGGCAGAGGGAGGAGTGGGGTTCACTGGAGTGAATGGGAGGGGTAGGGGGATGGGAATGGAAAAGACAGGGGAATAAGACCGTGCGATGAATGGGACATCACTTTTCTGTGTCCGTATACGAACACATGACCAGTGGGACTCCACATCACGGACAACCACAACAATAATGGGAAGGTATACTCCCCGTATGCGTGACATGTCAAAACATCTCCTACTGTCAAGCATAACGAAAAAGAATCTGTCACGTTGGCTGGGCTGGACACTCTGGGAGTCCATCTGCAGAACCCCGTGAAGGTTGGCAGCAGCCCCGCCACCGAAAGGCACCCCGGTGGGTGACCGTCCTCCTGGGTGACGCCATCTCTGGCGTCATTCTATGAAAAGACCATCTGGACGATGGCGTGGCAGCAGAGGGAAGCATCACTTCAGGAAGATTTCTTGAATCCGTGTGCATGCACACCTTAGCCCGACATCATCACTCACCCACAACAGAAAGGCCACAAGGAACCGTCCATCACCCATGGGTCCTGCAAACGGGGAAAGCCCACAGGTTGCTAATCAGCCCAACTTCAGGCGACTCCCGTCTCAACCCAGCGGGTAGCTGCATGACCCTGTTCCCCGCTGTCCGGGGGCCGGCGGGAGCCCAGCCTCTCTCTTGCCACCAGCCGATGCCGACCTGGTTTGGTGGTTTGGTGTAGGAGGACTCGGAAGAGACCTTATTCAGGGTCTGCCGGGCTCCCCCTCCTGCGGAGCGTCCTCAGACCTCAGTGCCGGGGAGCCTTCTCCAGGCAGGAGGCGGGGGGCAGCCCCTCGGCTCATCTGCCCACATTTTTTCCTCCCTGCTTTTGCTGTGAAAAAGGACTCTGCTTTTTACTTGGAAATGAACTGCATTTCCCTCCAGAGAACATCAACGCCTGTTGTCTTGGGGCTGATCTCTAACGACTCATTTCTATCTCCGGAAATCCGACGGTTGGGGGTGACTTTTCCTCTCTGCTAAAAAATAGAGTCACACACAGAGTTGAACGTGAGATAACTGCAAGAAGCAGGAACACAAGCCAAATAAATAAAAAAATAAAATAAAGGTCCTGCGGCCAACCACAACTAAGAAATAAATATTTAAAAAAAAAATAACCAACTATGGGATCTCATTGTTTTGCACCAATTAAAAAAAAAAAATCACGTTCATTCAGGAAACGATTCCCCAGAATTAAGTCGGGTGGTAGGATCCAGCTGGAAAAAGCTCAGGGAACGTAGCAGAGTGTTTAATTGGGTTGCAACCCACAAACCGAGAAGCAACAGGTAGGCACTGACTTCTTCACCACGTTGATAATGGAGTAAATGATGGCATGGACGCGGTCAGCTGATGACTCCGTCGGTAGATAAGACCCAGCGGCTTCTAGACACAACGGTGCAGGGAAGACCTCCTTAGGGAAGCTGAACCTTGTTTTGCAAACGCAAGATGCCATCCTGGCTCTGGGAGAGTGGATCCTGTGTCCTAAAGTGTCCTTTTAGGTATCGGGGGAGACAGGCCTGGGTATGGCTGAGGGCAAGGGACTTCGACAGAAGCCACAGGGGGGCTGCGATTTGCTTTTGAGAGCTCTCAGGGGAAGGAACCTTTGAGTTGGAACCGGAGATAAGAAAGGCCAGACCTCACAGCCTCCCTTAGGCCGTCCCTGGACGAAGCCTTCATTTAACAGGACGGTTTTTTTTGCTTTCATGCAAAAGGACACAGAGTTATGTCCCACTCCACCGTTTCAAAGAGACGCTGACTGAGCGGCGGGGTAGTGGAGCTACTTTATGATGTTGACTCCTAATACGTCGACCCGGAGGGCTTAAATGATTCCAGGTGGCACAGTAAAAGGTCTGGAAAAGCAAGTTGGAACACTCATGGTGAAGTAATTGGGTCTAGTTAATTTCGTGAAAGAGAATCACGTTTTGAAAATGAACCCAAATAGCCCTTTTTCTCTCAAAACTCATATTGGAGGTCATGCAATTAGATGTCTTTCCCCAGACCTGGAGCCAAGAACTGGTTCTCAGCCAACCAACAGGTCCATGAGATTGTTCTGGGGAGTCAGACGGTGGTGCCCAACCTTCTCTGCACCCCCTGGGCACCCCCTGTCTTGTCCCTTATGATGAAGAGGGAAGAGACTGGCCTCGTGACACTCCCAAAGTGGCCCATGGAAAGGAGAATGCTGGAATTCGGGGCCGTGGGGCTGATGGGGCTGCGAGCAAATAAGGCGTCGTCATCCGAACGGAAGCTTCATGGCACCCTCATCCGAAACGAAACTTGGGAACGACTTTCCGACACTGGAAAACGACAATCATGAAATAGAGACGTTTCCCCACGACGGGAGATGTCTGGCCAGCCGTGACAGGTGGGAGAATATGTCCCTATTCGCTTTGGTGTTGCTGTGACCCAGATATCCAACCGGAGCAATTTTAAAGGAGGAAAAATTTCTATTTTTGAAAGTATCCATCTTAGATAACCCACTTGTTCTAGCTCCCTCAGGGCAAATGAAACACTGAGCGTGCACTCAGTGCTTTTCTGTGTATAGAGGAGCCGTACGGAACACAGAATCACCCCCAGGAACACCACAGGGCCCAAGACAGGCGCCATATGGCCCTTACGATACGGGAAGCACCCTACCTTGTTCTCTACAGATACAATTGGAAGGCCCTTCCAACTCAGCATCCTTTGCCGGTTTTGAACGTCCGCAATGGGGCTCCGTGCACCAGAGTCTGACTTCCTGGCTAATAAGACCATAACGGGTCTTGGAATTTTAACAGCAAGGCAGCTACGTAGCTGGAAGACTCAGAAATGTTTGTGGGATTCCACCAGATGGAGAAAGTCTATATATATATATATTTTATGGGGATCCTCCTGTGAGCCCTGCCAGTTTGCTGGCCCCCAACAGCAGTGTCGATTTATAGCTTTGCAATTTTTTTTAGGAACAAAAAAATGCAATACAGTTTGTAGGCTTCTCGCTCTCATTAAGTTTTATCCGTTGCAATAGAAGGTGGCGTGTTGGAATCACAGCACCACAGCTCTGCGAAATTTCAGAGTGATGGATGTGGGCCTCATTTCATGGTGAGAAACATTTCATAAGAGAGGCCAATACCGTATTAGCTTTGACCACTCCTTCAATTTGTATAGTCTGCTCCTGATGATCCGATCAATTCCACTCTGAAGTTTGCCTGATACAAAACCAATAGAACTGTCCACGCAGATACAGGGGATAAGTCTAATGGAAGAGCTTTTCCTTGTGTGTGCGTGTGTGTGTGTGTGTTGGGGGTGTGCAATCCCGAGAGATCTACTCCCACATGAACATGGACAGCGTCTAGAATAGCTTCAGGCATGGTCCTGAAAAGATCTCCAAATGGCAGAACTGAAAAATTTGTTTTAAAAAAGATCAAGTAACCGGCGCATCCCAGGTCAGACACCCGTCAAGTGGGTTTTCTGTGCCATCAATTTCTGGATTGAAACCACATGAAGACGATACACGGATGAGCTGCAGACTTACTTTGTTTTGATGAGAGAGACAGAAAGGACTTGGGCAGCACGTGGCGCTGGTACCAGCGGGACAGGTGCCATCCCCTTCGGATTGGAATAAACAAGTTGCAGGGGTGCATCACCATGCCTGGGGCTGATAACGCGCTTCAGAGAAGGGCTGTTTTACAGAAGACTGGAGACACCTGCCCGATCGTGGTTTCATGGAAATGACGGAGCTCCCACCGACGACCAGGCGGGCCACGTCTGCTTCTTGCATGGAACCGGATGCTGTTCTTTGGTGAACGTACAGACATAACATTTACACGGGGAAATGCACGCATGATCTCATTCGAGTCGGACTCGGGTTTCATGTTTATAGTAG